>NW_025534199.1:0-252244 GCF_020615455.1 Coregonus clupeaformis | reverse complement strand
AGTCAAAATTCAGTTTTTGCATCATATTGTACAACAGCTGATGAAACTAAGACTGTAAAGTGGGGGGTAATTATATCAGTGTTATTTCCTGATAGTTGGTTGACAATCCAATCATGCATCCATCCGTTGAAAGATTAAACCTTTCATATTACAATACCTCAACACTCCACATCTAGACACCAAACCATCTCTGGAACTAGAAGCGTGGCATTTGGCCAGTAACCGAAAGGTTGCTAGTTCGATCCCTACGCTGACAAGTTGAAATATCTGTCTATTGCCCTTTGAGCGCTGCACTTAACCCTAATTGCTCCAGGGTTGCCGTTGACAATGGCTGACCATAGCTGTGACCTGACTCTCAGGGAGAGTGGGATATGCCAAAACAAGACAGATAAGCTCCCATCAAGGTTTAAACAATTTATAAAATGTATTGGTGAGTAAGTCTGAGGTATGTCTCACTTACCTCCCAAAGCAAAAGCCGTGCTGACAAGCAGAATGATGGTCAATGTCGCCATGGTGATAGTCTCCTGAGAGAGAGATTAGTTAACCATTAGAATCAGCTGTGATTGTACAGTAATACTTCAAATTAGTGGAATGGCTGGGGGTACCAGAGGAGAGGTTAAGAAACCTGTAAGTTAGGGTCTTCATTCTATTGAAGGTGGGGTGAAAGGTCAAGTGTCTTAAGGCTGAAGGGGAGGTTGTGTTGCTAAGGAGAGGAGAGAGCTTCTGTATTTCTGGGAAGAACGGGACAATGGAGTAGATTAATGGGTTCCATGGCCACTAACTACATCTGAGGACACAGAGGTCCGGACCAAAATAGAAGAAAAATCTATTATGGGTCAACATCTAAATATTGCTCCCATCGTTGATCAAGAATTTAAGCATTCTGGAGCTTTGATCTGACTGACAAGTTGAATCATGAACAGGTGGTTTGTTCTGCTGTCATGTTCGTTTGAGTCCCCCAGATTTGTTGCACGGATGTGACTTTTTGCAGCATACCTCACTCACTCTCTCGGAACCACCATTCCTAACTCTGCCCTCTCGTGGAAACGAACTACCCCAGCTCGGAGTTGACTCACTAGAGAGGAGTAAAGCAAAACTAGAGACGCTGCTGACAGTGTGTTCGAGATGCCGGACAATAGGCAATTTTGAAACCGTCCCGTGACTCCTGCCGTGTCAACAGACATAACGCAAAGAACATGAAAAAGACTCAGAACGAGTGGACAACTGGTAGTCGCTTATAGATGTGTCAGTCAGGTGGCTAGCTGCTGGAAGAGACTTCTATTGCAGTAACGTTGAAGGACTCTGGTTAGTATATTGGACTAAACTCCACGGTGAAGGAAGTTTATAATGAACTCCACCTACGGAGTGGAGCAGAGACCAGCCAAGGTCAATACTTCAAAACTGTTTCATCATGAAACGCCTACCTTGTATCCATGTTTGTCCTCTCTAGTTACTTGCCTTTCTTTGTTTGCTGAAATCCATTGTAACACCGGGAGTCAGGACGCAGACGGTGAGTTTAATCATATAACTCATGTAGCTGAACAAAACCAACACTGCCTGTTGACTGAGGATACTGAGGGTTATCGATGAAGGAGAGTAATCAAGGTGATGATGAGGTCCAGGTGTGTGTAATGATGGTTGCCGTTAGGTGTGTGTAATGATGGTTGCCAGGACCAGTGGTTAGTAGACCGACTGACGTCAAGCGCTGGAGCAGGGTGTGACATCCATACTTTTTTCAATAAACATTAATCAAATACAACCACCGACTTTTTGCTCATTTCAGTGTCACGAAGATGGCAACTGTGTCAATTTAATCTCCGATGAGGTTTATAAATGAAACCTAGGTTATAAAATGATTTCTCTCTGTCTAATTCTTTCTCAGTATCTCTGGACAGAAAATGTGCCAAGTCAATAACGTTATATGCCAGATTTAGTGTTTATTTGAACCTGAAATGATCTGTGAAATGTTGTTGGTCGACACACCCTCTGTTGATTGTGTGATTTGATTGGACAATGAGTGTTTTCGAGACCTAGGCCCACGTCATCGGAGATACAATTGACACATATGATTTTGCACTACGTTGCCATCTTTGACAAACAGAAACAAGCAAAAAGTCGGTAGTGGAGTTCATCATGAACTTCCTTCACCATGGAGTGGATTTTAGTTTACTACGGGTAGAATTACTTAGCCAGCTAGAAGGATGAAGTAAGAAGCTAATGTTACCTCAACAGGAGCAAGAGAATAGGCTACTAACTTCTCATAATAACGTTGCTTTACAGAGAGTAGGCTATTGAGACAGTGAGGTGGCACTCAGTGGTGAAGCTGAGAGAGAGAGAGGAACCAAAACAGAGAGAGGTTACTACAGTGGTTCCCAAACTTTGGGTCAGAAGCAATCGGGTCTGGGTAGTGTAGGACCTGAACATTGAGGGTATGGGTAGTGTAGGACCTGAACATTGAGGGTATGGGTAGTGTAGGACCTGAACATTGAGGGTATGGGTAGAGTAGGACCTGAACATTGAGGGTATGGGTAGGTTCATTTTTGCTAGTTTTTTTTCTCCAAATAGCATTGTATTTAAATGAACTAAAGTCAAAAGTAGTGCACTGGAAAAGGGTTTCATTTGGGACACAGTATTGGAGTCTAAAGCAGGCCCCCTTGATAACCTGACCAGTCTACTATCACGTCCATCTTCTACATTCAGGCTGCTGTAGTGACCTCTGACCTCATCTAGTCTAATGTTGTGGAAGAAGATTTCTAGTGTAAGAAGATACTTAGTGTCACATTTTACTAGTGCAAGAATTGTGCAAAGCACAGAAAATACCATAAATAACAAAATAATCTGTCCATAGGTGTCTGGTCAAAAGTAGTGCACTATATAGGGAATAGTGAAAATAGTACCATTTGGCATGTACCCTATCTTGTAAGGTTTCTTGTGTAAAATGGTACTTGTTGTCTTAAAGAGTTAATTTAAAGGGTTAATTTAAAATATTGATATTCCTTCCTAGTGTTGTGGCGGGCACCAAATTTTAAAATAAAATAACAGTAGGGAGGCTATATACAGGGGGGGTACCGGTAGAGTCAATGTGCGGGGGCACAGGTTGGTCGAGGTAATTGAGGTAACGTACATGTGGGTAGAATATTTTTTCAATTTTCGCCTAAAATGACATAACCAAATCTAACTGCCTGTAGCTCAGGACCTGGAGCAAGGATATGCATATCTTTGATACCATTTGAAAGGAAACACTTTGAACAGCGCCCCCCACATAGAACAGCGCCGGAGAAGATGGCTGCCGTTTTACAGCCCTCTAACAAATTGTACTATTATGTGTGTTTTTCCGCGTTATTTGTAATTTATTTTGTACATAATGTTTCTGCCATCGTCTCTTATAATCAAAGAGAGCTTCTGGATATCAGGACAGCGATTACTCACCTCGCATTGGACGAATACTTTTTCTTCAACGAGGCGGTCGCGCAGGATATCCTACAGACACCCGACAAGGCCCAGATCCCCGTCATTCGCGTGAGGAAGAGACGGAGATATCATGACGCAGATCCGGGTGCCTAGTAAGATCACGGAGAGCAGTAAACTGCCTCTCCCATCAATCCCTATTAGCCAACGTTCAATCTTTTGAGAATAAAATTGACGATTTAAGATTACGGTTATCCTACCAACGGGACATTAAAAACTGTAATATCTTATGTTTCACGGAGTCGTGGCTGAACGACAACAATGATAACATTCGGCTAGCAGGCTATACGCTACATCGGCAGGACAGAAACGGCAGCCTCTGGTAAGACAAGGGTGGCGGTCTCTGTATATTTGTAAACAACAGCTGGTGCACAAAATCAAATACTAAGGAAGTCTCGAGGTTTTGCTCGCTTGAGGTAGAGTATCTTATGATAAGCTGTAGACCACACTATTTACCAAGAGAGTTTTCATCTATATTTTTTCATAGCTGTCTATTTACCACCACAAACCAATGCTGGCATTAAGATTGCACTGAATGAGTTGTACAAGGCCATTAATCAACAGGAAAACGCTCATCCAGATGCAGCGCTCCTAGTGGCCGGGGGACTTTAATGCAGGGAAACTTAAATCCGTTCTACCTAATTTCCTACCAGCATGTTAAATGTGCAACCAGAGGGAAAAAAACTCTAGACCACCTTTACTCCACACACAGAGACGCATACAAAGCTCTCCCTCGCCTCCATTTGGCAAATCTGACCATAACTCTATCCTCCTGATTCCTGCTTATAAGCAAAAACTGAAGCAGGAAGCACCAGTGATTCGGTTAGATAAAAGTGGTCAGATGACGAGATGCTAAGCTACAGGACTGTTTTGCTAGCACAGACTGGAACATGTTCCGGGATTCTTCAGACAGCATTTGAGGAGTACACCACATCAGTCACTGGCTTCATCAATAAGTGCATCGATGATGTCGTCCCCACAGTGACCGTACGTACATACCCCAACCAGAAGCCATGGATTACAGGAAACATCCGCACTGAGCTAAAGGGTAGAGCTGCCGCTTTCGAGGCACGGGACTCTAACCGGACGCTTATAAGAAATCCCCTATGACCTCCGACGAACCATTAAACAGGCAAAGAGTCAATACAGGTCTCAAGATTGAATCATACTACACTGGCTCAGACGCCGTCGGATGTGGCAGGCTTGAAAACTATTACAGACTACAGGGAAGCACAGCCGCTGAGCTGCCCAGTGACACAAGCCTACCAGACGAGCTAAACCACTTCTATGCTCGCCGAGGCAAGGCAACACTGAAGCATGCATGAGAGCACCAGCTGTTCGGACGACTATGTCGATCACGTCTCCGTAGCCGATGAGGTAAGACTTTTAGGCAGGTCAACATTCACAAGGCCGCAGGGCCAGACGAATTACCAGGGCGTGTACTCCGAGCATGTGCTGACCAACTGGCAAGTGTCTTCACTGACATTTTCAACATGTCCCTGACTGAGTCTGTAATACCAACATGTTTCAAGCAGACCACCATAGTCCCCGTGCCCAAGAACTCTAAGATAACCTGCCTAAATGACTACCGACCCGTAGCACTGACGTCTGTAGCCATGAAGTGCTTTGAAAGACTGGTCTGGCTCACATCAACAGCATAATCCCAGAAACCCTAGACCCACTCCAATTTCCATACCGCCCCAACAGATCCACAGATGATGCAATCTCTATCGCATTCCACACTGCCCTTTCCCACCTGGACAAGAGGAACACCTCACGTGAGAATGCTATTCATTGACTACAGCTCAGCATTCAACACCATAGTGCCCTCTAAGCTCATCACTAAGCTAAGGATCCTGGGACTAAACACTCTCCCTCTGCAACTGGATCCTGGACTTCCTGACGGGCCGCCCCCAGGTGGTAAGGGTGGTAACAACACATCTGCCACACTGATCCTCAACACGGGGGCCCCTCAGGGGTGCGTGCTCAGTCCCCTCCTGTACTCTCTGTTCACCCATGACTGCATGGCCAGGCACGACTCCAACACCATCATTAAGTTTGCCGACGACACAACAGTGAGTAGGCCTGATCACCGACAACGATGAGACAGCCTATAGGGAGGAGGTCAGAGATCTGGCCGTGTGGTGCCAGGAAAACAACCTCTCCCTCAACGTGACCAAGACAAAGGAGATGATTGTGGACTACAGGAAAAAAAAAGAGGACTGAGCACGCCCCCATTCTCATCGAACGGGGCTGTAGTGGAACAGGTTGAGAGCTTCAAGTTCCTTGGTGTCCACATCACCAACAAACTATCATGGTCCAAACACACCAAGACAGTCGTGAAGAGGGCACGACAAAGCCTATTCCCCCCTCAGGAGACTAAAAAGATTTGGCATGGGTCCTCAGATCCTCAAATAGTTCTACAGCTGCACCACCGAGAGCATCCTGACTGGTTGCATCACCGCCTGGTATGGCAACTGCTTGGCCTCTGACCGCAAGGCACTACAGAGGGTAGTGCGTACGGCCCAGTACATCACTGGGGCAAAGCTCCCTGCCATCCAGGACCTCTATACCAGGCGGTGTCAGAGGAAGGCCCTCAAAATTGTCAAAGACTCCAGCCACCCTAGTCATAGACTGTTCTCTCTGCTACCAGCACGGCAGCGGTACCGGAGTGCCAAGTCTAGGTCCAAAAGACTTCTCAACAGCTTCTACCCCCAAGCCATAAGACTCCTGAACAGCTAATCATGGCTACCGGACTATTTGCACTGCCCCCCCCCACCCCATCCTTTTTACGTTGCTGCTACTCTGTTAAGTATTTATGCATAGTCACTTTAACTCTACCCACATGTACATATTACCTCAACTACCTCAACTAGCTCAGTGCCCCCGCACATTGACTCTGCAACGGTACCCCCTGTATATATAGCCTCCCCTACTGTCACTTTATTTTACTTCTGCTCTTTTTTTCTCAACACTTTTTTTGTTGTTGTTTTATTCTTACTTTTTTTTTGTTTAAAATAAATGCACTGTTGGTTAAGGGCTGTAAGTAAGCATTTCACTGCAATGTCTGCACCTGTTGTATTCGGCGCACGTGACCAATAAAATTTGATTTGATTTGATTTGACTTTGTGGAAATGTGAAATTAATGTAGAAGAATATAACACATTAGATCTGGTGAAAGATAATACAAACAAAAAAACATGTGTTTTCCATCTTTGAAATGTAAGAGAAAGGCCACAATATAATATTTCAGTTTAGGCGTAATCTAGATTTTGGCCACTAGATGGAAGCAGTGTGTGTGCAACGTTTCAGATTGAGCCAGTGAAGCATTGCAGTACTGGACTATTGTGTTTCAAGTCTGCCCAAATGTGCCAAATTGGTCGATTGATACATTTTCAAGTACATAACTACAGAGAACATACAAAATGATATGGTAATACAAATGTAGCGTTTACACACTTCGAGGATTGTCCATGATGGATCATTAGCTTATACACTAACTTTCACACATCTAGATGGCCGGGCAGGGTGGGTGTGGAGCCAGAGACAGCAGGGGTTCAAACTGTAGAACCCAGTTCCTACATTTTTATATATAAATTGATTTTATCAAACAAAACAACGCTACATTTTATCTCAAGGTCCCATTAGGATGACAAATCAGAACAAGATTACTGAATGTAAGTACAGTGAGGGAAAAAAGTATTTGATCCCCTGCTGATTTTGGACGTTTGCCCACTGACAAAGAAATGATCAGTCTATAATTTTAATGGTAGGTTTATTTGAACAGTGAGAGACAGAATAACAACAACAAAAAATCCAGAAAAACGCATGTCAAAAATGTTATAAATTGATTTGCATTTTAATGAGGGAAGCTTCTTCCCGAAGAAGACGCAAGTTTGGCTGCCGACCAAGTTATCAGTGTTCATTTTAGTGAGATTGTGAATTGTGTGGTTTGTTAGGTTTCATACTGCATTATGGTGATTGACTCCAAGCATTTGCCTTAGGCCTAAATACCTTGTTACATCAGTAGCTGTAGAGTACTGCTGCAGTTTGTATATTTCAGATACTCCATGTGTATGTCGTTTATAAGTGCCTGTATTGCACTGAATACATGAGAGTTATACAGTAGATGTTATTGTTAAGAGATGGTTCATTCCTATAGCCTGTATACACACTTTACCAGGAGATGTTATTGTTTAGAGATGGTTCATTCCTATAGCCTGTATACACACTTTACCAGTAGATGTTATTGTTTAGAGATGGTTCATTCCTATAGCCTGTATACACACTTTACCAGTAGATGTTATTGGTTAGAGATGGTTCATTCCTATAGCCTGTATACACACTTTACCAGTAGATGTTATTGGTTAGAGATGGTTCATTCCTATAGCCTGTATACACACTTTACCAGTAGATGTTATTGGTTAGAGATGGTTCATTCCTATGGCCTGTATACACACTTTACCAGTAGATGTTATTGGTTAGAGATGGTTCATTCCTATGGCCTGTATACACACTTTACCAGTAGATGTTATGGTTTAGAGATGGTTCATTCCTATAGCCTGTATACACACTTTACCGCAACTCATTAGTCTAAAATCCTAGGTGGCGGTGTCTGCAGCTTAAGTTGTTCCATTTTAAAATATAAATGACTACCTTCACTTTGAATTGACCCCAACCCTGTCAAACAGGTAGCTATCGGACAGGTCCAGCAGGTGTTGGGCTGGACAGAAAGAGAGAGAGGGAGGGGTCTGACTGGACTGGTCCTTAAAAGGGAGAGGAGGGAGAGGTAGAACTCAACTCACAGGCAGGACAGAGAGAGAGAGAGAGAGACACCCAGTGAAGACCTTTGAAGATCTCTGAAGAAGTGAAAATACAACTGAAGATTTGTGAAGGTGAGATTTTAACATCTGTGCATTTAAAACTGTATCTGTCTGCATCCCAAATAGCACCCTTTTCCTTTTGTAGTGTGCTTCTTTTGACCAGGGACCATATTACCTTTGTGGCCGTGGGCTATTCCCTATGTAGTGTACTGGGGACCCTGGTCAAAGGTAGTGCACTACATAGGGAACAAGGTAACATTTGGAAATCATACATATTCCTGTGTACTAGGTTAATCTATTGTTCATTAGTCAAATCTAATGTGATAGTACCGAAATCCATCTGATAAGTGGAATGGCTGAGGGTACTTGAGGAAAGGTTAGGGGAACACTGCACTCGAGTTTGGAAAATCCTGCCTTAGCAGTTGCATTGGTTTTGTACCTAACACAGGGTTTCCTTAACCTCTCCTCTGGTACCCCCAGCCATACAGTAGGTTATGTACCTAACACAGGGTTTCCTTAACCTCTCCTCTGGTACCTCCAGCCATACAGTAGGTTATGTACCTAACACAGGGTTTCCTTAACCTCTCCTCTGGTACCTCCAGTCATACAGTAGGTTATGTACCTAACACAGGGTTTCCTTAACCTCTCCTCTGGTACCTCCAACCATACAGTAGGTTATGTACCTAACACAGGGTTTCCTTAACCTCTCCTCTGGTACCCCCAGCCATTCCACTGATTTGAAGTATTACAGTACAATCTTAGCTGATTCTAATGGTCAACTAATCTCTCTCTCTCTCTCTCTCTCTCTCTCTCTCTCTCTCTCTCTCTCTCTCTCTCTCTCTCTCTCTCTCTCTCTCTCTCTCTCTCTCTCTCTCTCTCTCTCTCAGAAGACTATCACCATGGCGATATTGACCATCATTCTGCTTGTCAGCATGGCTTTGGCTCTGGGAGATGCCTTTATTCCGATAGGTAAGAGTGACATACCTCACACTTACTCACCAACATTTTTATTTAAAAACCATAAACATTAGTGGGTGTGTATCTGTCCTATTTCACGCAAGTACAAGTGTGTATTAATACGTAGGTGTGAATTGAAAAAAAATGTTTCTTTGCATATCCCATTCTCCCTGGGACACAAGCCATTATCAAACCGTGACACCGGAGAAATTAAGGTTGTGCCTTGCTCAAGGGCAAATAGACAGATATTTAAACTTGTCAGCTGAGGGATTCAAACTAGCAACCTTTCGGTTACCATCCAAACCTTTCGGTTACCTTCCACTCCTCTAGTTCCAGAGATGTATATTGGTGTCTAGATGCCGGAGTGTTGAGGTATTCTGATATGAAAGGTTTGGTCCTTCAACTGGATGGATGCATGATTGGATTGTCAACCAACTATCAGGAAATAACACTGATATAATTTACCCCACTTTAACAGTCTTAGTTTCATCAGCTATTGTACAATATGATACAAAACACAGGCAAAACTGAATTTTGACTGCACTGGGCTTTTAAACAAGTAGCGGAATTGTATATGTCCATACATTCTCCAACTATGTTATGTCCACATTACAATGTATGCAGATGGTATGCGACCCAAGACCCGCTGTGAGCGTTTAAGAGATGCCAAGAAAAACAGCCCGCCTGGAACCTACATCCCAACTTGTGACGACGATGGACAATTCACCCCTGAGCAATGTTCAGGATCTACAGGTTACCACACTCATACACAAACACACACACACACATACACTAAATTATCCAATTTAGTTGAATTTGACAATTTAATTTGTATTACACTAACGTTTGTAATTATGTCAATATTGTATATGCAACAGGTTTTTAACATGTCCATTTCTGGTAGGTACGTGTTGGTGTGTGACCTGTTATGGACATAAGATCAGGGGTACTGAGACTCCAATAGGCATTGTTCCCATCGACTGTGATACCCTGGTAAACACACACATTCTCTCTCATTCACTAAATGTTAATTCTTTGCAGCTGGTTCTGAATGTTGTTAATGTTTGTTTTGTCTGTAATTGTAGATTTGCTCGTAGATGAAAGTCGTTGGAATGAAGACGTTAAAAATACTTTGACAGTTTCTTTACTGTCCTACAGGAACTGCTTCCCATTCCATACAAATAAATAAATGAAGAAATCCTGAGAATTTATTTTCTGATTGACTTTATTTATTGTTGGTTTGATATGCTGTACAATTGATATGAACCGGTCCATTTCTGGGAAATGGAGGAAGGAGTATCAGTCTTTTAAATGAACCCTTTACATTAACTTTAGAAGACAACATATTTTGCTACAACGGTACAAGAAGTACCATCTTACACAAGAAGCCTTACAAGATAGGATGGAAGCCAAATGGTTCTATTCCCTACATAGTACACTACTTTTGACCAGAGCCCTATGGCCAGATCATGGTATTTTTTGTGCTTTGCACAATTCTTGCACTAGGAAAATGTGACACTAAGTACCTTCTTACACTAGAAAACGTACACGATGTCGTGTAGCTTAGTTGGTAGAGCATGGCATTTCCAACGCCAAGGTTGTGGGTTCGATTCCCACGGAGAGCCAGTATGAAAATGTATGCACTCACTAACTGTAAGTCGCTCTAGAAAAGAGCATCTGCTAAAATGAAACGTCTTATTTTGTTTAAGTTCCTAACTTGATTGATAAGATTAGTAGAGTTTTTCAGAGAGGATCCCACATTAGAGCCCTGCACGTGAATGAATTTTTAGCCCTACCCATGCCGTCGATGTTCAGGTCCTACTCTACCCAGGCCCGATTGCTTTTGCTGAAACCCCAAATAACTTCCTCCATTAGTAAGTCCATTAACTGCGCCGCGCCGTCTGTCACTCGGTCCCTGTGCATAGCTCACTCTGCATGCGTTCTGCATGGCTCTGAGTTTCCATATCAACTTCGCCACTTGGGCTGCTCTGCTCATGACACACAAGAGAGCAGTGAGGTGTTAGCTACTTTTCCTCACTCTAAACTCAAGGAACATTTTCTGTGAAATAATCGTATATTTCACGAGGTTGAATCACTGACACCAAGTTCTGATTTTAGCAACTTCGAAAAGGCATTTGATAAAGTACAACTGGGGTTTATATATAAATTCCTGGAGCATTTCAATTTTGGAGAATCTCTTATGAATTGGGTTAAAATCATGTATAGTAACCCTAGGTGTAAAATAGTAAATAATGGCTATTTCTCCGAACATTTTAAACTGTCAAGAGGAGTGAAACAAGGTTGTCCACTATCTGCATATATATTTATTATTGCCATCGAGATGTTAACTATTAAAATCAGATCACTAAAAAAAAAATGTTTTACATTACCATGTGGTTTACCAATAAAATGGTCTGATGGTGATGTGGATATCCTCGGAATACATATCCCAAAGGTAATAAATGATCTCACTGCAATACATTTTAATAGAAAGTTAGCAAAAATAGATAAGATCTTGTTACCATGGAAAGGTAAATACCTGTCTATTAACTCTTTAGTATTATCCCAGTTTACCTATTTGCTTATGGTCTTGCCTACGCCGAGCGAACAGTTTTTTAAATTATATGAGAAAAAAAGATTCCATTTTATTTGGAACGGCAAGCCAGACAAAATTAAATGGGCCTATTTATATAATGAATATGAATTCGGAGGACAGAAATTATTAAATATTAAAGCATTAGACCTATCACTAAAAGCTTCAGTCATACAAAAATTATACTTAAATCCGAACTAGTAAGATTGTCTCACCCAATGTTCAGGAAGGGACTTTTTCCCTTTATTCAGATTTACAACCCCTCACTTTAAGGTATTTGAAAAGGAAATCATCTCCCAAATATCACTATTTCTAAAACAAGCCATAGAAAGTTGGTTACAATTTCAATTTAATCCTCCTGAAATGACAGAACAAATATTGCAACAAAAATTGTGGTTAAACTCAAATATACTAACAGATAAAAAAAAAGTTATTTTTTGAGAGAATGTTTAAAAAAGATATAATCTTCGTAAATGATATTATCGGTAGGAATGTTGGAGTTATGTCGCACATGCAGCTAACAAAAACATATGGGGATGTCTGCTCTACCCAAAAGTACAACCAAATAATTGCAGTATTACCGCAAAATTGGAAGAGGAAAGTGGAAGGGGGAGAAAGTAAGGAACTTGTCTGTCTGCAACAAAGAACATAATTGGTTAAAGAAAATGGTGATAAATAAAAAAATTTACCAGTTTAATTTAAGGTCCAAAAGACTGACAGCCATCCCATATAGATTGCAAAATAGTTGGGAAGAGATTTTTGACGTACCGATTCCATGGCATAGTGTTTATGAACTGATACGCAAAACGACGCCGGATTCAAAACTTATAATTTTTTCAATTTAAATTATTATATAAAATTATTGTCAATCAATCAATAATATAATAATACTTTTAGCAAAAATGTTTATTTTCAAATCACAAACTGTAGAAACAATGAGAATAGAAAGGTTCAGAACTTTTGTAAAACATCACAAAAGTTGGTATTAAGAGATAGATGGGAGGTGTTGAATGGAGCTGAAGGATGGGACTAATAACAACAACTAATAACAACAAGATAACTAATAATGTAAGACATGCTGTGTCCATAATAAGTATATAGGTTATAGGTTGAGAGCTTTTGTGAAAGAGCACAGTTAGAAAGATATGGCATATAGAAGCATACCAGTTGGACATCATGAAAATGATCGGAGGAAGTTCAGGAGTAAAAACAAGCAAAATATAATTATTGACTGTGTCCATAAAATGTATATAGTATGTATACGCATGAAGTAGAAGCCTAAGCATTGTTGTTCACTAGTTTACTCCAATTAGGGAGGGATGGTGGGGTTGGAAAGTAATAAAGGATATATACAGTGGGGAGAACAAGTATTTGATACACTGCCGATTTTGCAGGTTTTCCTACTTACAAAGCATGTAGAGATCTGTCATTTTTATCACCAGCGACAGCCCCAAAACCTGAAGGATCTGGAGAAGGTCTGTATGGAGGAGTGGGACAAAATCCCTGCTGCAGTGTGTGCAAACCTGGTCAAGACCTACAGGAAACGTATGATCTCTATAATTGCAAACAAAGGTTTCTGTACCAAATATTAAGTTCTGCTTTTCTGATGTATCAAATACTTATGTCATGCAATAAAATGCTAATTAATTACTTAAAAATCATACAATGTGATTTTCTGGATTTTTGTTTTAGATTCCGTCTCTCACAGTTGAAGTGTACCTATGATAAAAATTACAGACCTCTACATGCTTTGTAAGTAGGAAAACCTGCAAAATCGGCAGTGTATCAAATACTTGTTCTCCCCACTGTATATATATTTTTAAAGGATATGTACAGTGCTATGAAAAAGTATTTGCCCCCTTTCTAATTTTGTCTACTTTTGCATATTTGTGATACTTAATGTTATCAGATCTTCAACCAAAACCTAATATTAGATAAAGGGAACAATAGTGAACAAATAACACAACAATTACATATTTATTTCATAAACAAATTTATGCAACACCCAATTCCCCTGTGTGAAAATGTAATTCCCCCCTTACACTCAATAACTGGTTGTGCCACCTTTAGCTGCAATGACTCCAACCAAATGCCTCCTGTAGTTGTTGATCAGTCTCTCACGTCGCTGTGGAGTAATTTTGGCCCACTCTTCCATGCAGAACTGCTTTAACTCAGTGACGTGTGGGTTTTCAAGCATTAACTGCTCGTTTCACGTTCTGCCACAACATCTCAATTGGGATTAGGTCTGGACTTTGACTAGGCCATTCCAAAACTTCCAATTTGTTGCTTTTTAGCAATTTTCATGTAGACTTGATTGTGTGTTTTGGATCATTGTCTTGCTGCATCACCCAGCTGCGCTTCAGCTTCAGCTCACAGACGAATGGTCTGACATTCTCCTGTAGAATTCTCTGATACAGAGCAGAATTCATGGCTCCTTCTATTAAGGCAAGTCGTCCAGGTCTTGAGGCAGCAAAGCATCCCCAAACCATCACACCACCACCACCATGCTTGACCTTTGGTAAGATGTTCTTACTGTGGAATGCAGTGTTTGGTTTTCGCCTCTTTTTTCACATCTACTGGTAAAGTGTGTATATAGGAATGAACCATCTCTAAACAATAACATCTACTGGTAAAGTGTGTATACAGGCTATAGGAATTAACCATCTCTAAACAATAACATCTCATTTAAGTGCTATACAAAGTAACAATGTAGTTTCAGTTGCTTTATGACTTAAACCTAACGAAAATAAACATTCAAATCCGATCTTAAGTCAGGGTAATGTAGTTGAGTTTCTGGTTGCGACCTCTGTGAATTCCAAATTATTTGTTTAGATCTTGTGGTGTCCGAACAACGATGCTGCGATGATGTGTTGACAAGGAATCCGCTGACACTGTAGTTGATTATAAAGGTTTATTATATCAAAGATTTCAGCATCAATTTACAGACTCTGCAGAATCTGGAGAGCAACGAAACCAATCCCAAATATAATCACTCTCCCATTCTTTTGTTAAAACATGGTATATATATTCTATGCTTTATGTAACATAAAGTGGCGTGATTTGAATAGACCAATCCCTGGCCTCCACATAGCCGAATCTCCTCTGTTTTAGGGGGCCCCTATAGTAACACTTTCCAGATGTTTCAGCAAGGTATAGTAAAGTTCATCTAACCCCCATGTTTGAGTATTTGAATCCCACTCTGCACATTCCCCATATGCTTCTGGAAGAAAAGAAAACACCAACCAGCATCTTTTGGAAAGCAACACATGAAAATTAAAACATCAATATCAAAGATAATATATGCAAAAGCAGAGTAATATCAAAAATATCAAAAATAATATATATAAATGATATATAAAAATGAATCACATTCCATTTCCCCCTTTGACTCATAAGAAAACACTAAATATCACCACAATATGCAAAGAAATTAGAAAATTATCGCACAATCAGATATTCAAAATTGATATCTATCCATCAATACTCCATCCAGTACCACTTGTTCATCTCCATCTAGATCAGTCACGGTTAACAACGGCATCTGAGTGTTGTCTCCAGGCATCACAATTCCGACCCATCTCAATATCATAGCCTTCGCAAAAGTCAATAACAAAGTACAAAAGCAAAACATCGCACACAGCGCTACAAGAGCTGCTACTAAAATCTGAACTACCATTCCTTTTTTTCACAAATCCCTTGACTTTGTGGGTGATAAACTGCTCCTAGACGTTGCTTAATTCCGAATTTTTGCTAAATCAATCACTGATTTATCCACAAACTCTTTCCCATTATCTGAGGATATTCGATCGGGAAGTCCCCACCTGTTTGTGACTTCTTTACACAAGAACTTGGCAACCGACTAAGCGTCTTTTCGCTTGGTTGGACATGCCTCCGACCATCGTGAAAATCTATCCACAACCACCAGCATGTATCTTTTTCCTTCAACTGGTTTTATCATATCAACAAAGTTGATAACCAACTCACGCATAGGACCTCTCGGTGTTTGAATGTGACCAGGAAGTACAGTCACACCCCTGCAAACATTATTTTTCAGACAGATTGTGTACCTGCCTATGACATAGTCAACCTGTTCAAGCAAATATGGTGCCCAAAAACCATACTCCTTTGTGATCTTTCTCCTAACCTCCCCCCTTGCAACATGAGCTAACCCATGTGCTTCCTGAATCATCAGACCTAAGAGGTCTAGAGGCGCTACTATCAACACCTCGTTGTTTCTCCAAAGACCCGTAGCATCTTTGATGGCACCTCGGTCTAGCCATAACTGTTTGTCAATAGTAGAAGCAGCTTCCTGCATCAAAATCACATCCTTAAGTGTAATTTTGTCTTCCAAGTCCACTCCATGAGTGACCAGAAAAACCTTGCCCAATTTGTCCGCTCCTGTGATGGCTTTTGCAGCTTCATCAGCAGCTTTGTTCCCTTGTGTGACTTTTGACACATCTGTTTTATGAGCTGCACACTTAGCTATCGCTATCTCTTTAGGCTTCATCATAGCATGCAACAGTTTCATTATTTGCGCGTGATGTTGTATCGGAGAACCATCCGATTTCTTAAACCCTCGACCTTTCCACACTGCTCCAAACAAATGACATACACTATGTGCATATGCAGAATCAGTATATATCGTCACTCGCTTTCCTTCTGCTAACACACACGCTTCTGTAAGCCCCACAAGTTCAGCAAGTTGTGCGGACGCAGGCTGTGGTATTACTTCAGCCTTTTCAACAACAGATCCAGTTCCTTGGGCTTTAACTACTTTATAGCCAGCACACAATTTATCTCCCACACGATAACAAGACCCATCAGTCCAATACTCCAGGTCTGCCTCACATAATGGAAGGGCTTGCAAATCTGATCCAAGCCTCGAGTATTTCTCTGCTTCTTGAACACAATCATGTGGCTCACCATCCTCTGAAGTTGGCAAATTCTCGACTGGATTCACCGTATCACACCTCACTAGGGTGACATCTTCCTGCTCTAAGAGCCTATGATAGTCTCTGAGCCTAGGCATAGTCAATGTATATTTTCCATAGTTCAGAAGATTTCTGAGACTATGATGGGTAAGAATTGTTACTGGGTAACCCATCGTAACAGATGACGCTTTGTCATACATTGAATATACTCCCACCATTGCTCTGTAGCACAGTGGTAGCCCTAGTTCTACTTCTGAATAGGCAGTAGAGTAGTAGGAAATAGGTTGAGGATTCGTCCCTGTACCTGTCGGCTGACAAAGAACTGCACATGCATATTTACATCCAGTAGAAGTAGACACATATAGCAAGAAATTCTTAGAGTAGTCTGGTAGTGTGAAGGCTGGTGCCTCTTGTAACCTCTGTTTGCTTGTTTAAAATGCTACAAGGCCTTCCTGTGTCCAGGAAAGATTGCTATGGAGTTGACCATTCCCAGTATCTTTAACCATAGCTCTCAGCATAGCCCTCAACCCAGGCTGAAGAATAACCAGCAATACCAAGAAATGTCATCATCTCTCTGACAGTTCTAAGCTTCGGAGCCTTACGAATAGCTTCCAATTGACTGTCAGAAATGCTTCTGTGTCCATGCGTTATTTTCTGACCCAAATAAACGACCTTCTACTTGCAATATTGCAACTTTTTCTGTGAAACTTTATGCCCCTTTTCTGCCAATATCTGTAGCAATTTAATTGAGTCTTTATGACATGTTTCCTCATTCTGTGAACAGATAATTATATCACCCACGTACTGAATGACAGTGCTTTGCAATATCTGATCTATCCCTACCAAATCGTCCTTCAGTACTTTATTGAAAATGTGAGGACTATGTTTGAACCCTTGTGGCAATCTCCTGTACTCATAGAACTGTCCATTATATGTGAACCCAAATAAACCCTGACTTTCTACAGTAAGTGGAACACTAAAAAATGCACTACATAAGTCTAACACTGTGAAATGTGTCGCATCAGGAGGAATTTGGGCTAACAAGGTATGCGGGTCTGGCACTTCTGCTGGAAAATCAGTTACTACTTCATTCACTGCTCTCAAATCATGAACCATACGATAAGTCTCATCGGGTTTCTTCACAGGCAACAAAGGCGTGTTACTCTGAGGATTTTTTATTGTCTTCAAAACACCTGCTTTCGAAAGTCCTTCAATTTGTAGTTCGATCCCTTGGATTGCTTCATCTTTCAATGGATACTGATTCTTCCAAGGAGGTCTGGCTCCTGGTCGAAGTTCAACTTTCACCGGTTGGGCTGATTTCACAAGTCCAATATCGGTACTGTGTTGAGACCACAAACATTCTGGAACTTGTTGCAACATCTCCTCTTTCATAGGGTCTGAATCCATCTTCGCACTGCAAATAGATTCATGTGTCATCCGTACAGCTTGTGGCTGTCCTTGTCCTTGAGCCGAAATCATGATTTTGAGAAATCGCTGATCTTCACTCCTCCAAATCGCCAAATTCTCTTTCATCGGTACCAAAACAGCTTTCTCCGCTTCTGTCATCATTTCTCCTATTTGCTTCTGCTCATAGCCTTCAGAATCCAACAAGGTCACATGTGGCACACTCTTCTCAATCTCAAATTCTTTATCCAGATAATCGTCTGTGTTTATCTTCATAGATGCTCCTTGTGGTCCTAAAATTATGCAACATGAGCTGAGTTGAACTTTCTTTGGTTGATGACTCAACCATTCCTCTGAGTTCGATTGGGCAGCATTCTTGAAATACTTGAGCGTACAATGAAATGGATATTCCGGAAGCCTCGCATCTGGCACGTTTGCCACAATAAATTTCTCCCATATCTTAGCCGGCTTCAAAAAATCTGCTCTGAGATTTCCAATCCCAAATACTGAAGAAGAGTCAATCTCTGTCGTCATCAACAATTGATAAACCGTTTCTTTTGGCACTTCTACCAGACAGCCGTCTGGCGTACATTTTATTGTACAATTCAATCTACACAATGCATCTCTTCCCAACAATGCAATAGGTGTATATTCCAATACCAGTATGGGTATTGTAGTTTTCTGATTTTTATAGCAGAGCTCAATTGATTCCGTAAGAGGAATCAGCTGTTTCACTCACTCAAACCCGATTGTCCGAATCAGTTGATTGGACATTGGGAGATGTGTAGCATCTTCAGGCCGAACACAGGTGAAAGCAGCTCCGCTATCCGCCATCACTTCCAATGGACGGTTGTTTACTTTCACCTCAATTGTTGGATCTTTTTCCGGTCCTGATGCTACCAGCTGACACCCCCCTTTCGGATCTTCTGGGCACCTCTAGAATCCTGGCTCCGGGCCCCTATAAGGGTTCACCGGTCCTCCAAATGATCTTGACTGGCCCCTGTATCTTCCTCTGAAATTTACTCTGGTGTTTCCTCCTGGCCCATTACACTCACGGGCAAAGTGACCAACCTGTCCACAATTATAACACACTTCTGAAGATTGCTGGAAGTATGGATTAAATCTACCTCCTCTTCCTCTTCCTAAGCCTTCTCGTCCTCTTCCTCTCCAATTCTGTGTCTGTCCGGAAACTGGCTGTGGATATGAAACAACTGGTCTTACTAGTGGTGTCTGGGACAATTGCGGTTGGACCTGGGGCAGTGATTGTTGATTTGGTGAACACTGATTCTGCATAATCAAAGCTTGTTTCTTCTCCTTCTTATTCTCCACCAGCTGTATTTGATTTAGTTTTCTGAGAGTTTCTTGGTCCTGTTCTTTCTGGTTGTGTTCCTTTTTCCTGTATAGATCCACTTGATGGGCTATATGATCTGTATAGATACCTTTTGCCATGCTTCCAAGTCCAACCACCTCTGCCAGTTTGCTCCTTACTGGTGAGGGCAGTCCCATCTGCAGTTTGGCTCGCAAAATTGACTGCTCTATTTGACTCACATCTGGATCATTTCCAGTATTATTTATCCACACGTGATGAGCTCGACACATAGGCTCTCGGATTTTCTTGTTGTCCTAGTGGGTCAATCAGAATGTTGTCAGGATGCATATTTGTTGGAAACGTATCTTTCAGTGCTCTCCACAGCCAATTTCTACTTGCAGCTAACAACTCAGGATCATTCACCGCAGTCCCCACATATCAATTAAGTCCAGCTCTCTGAAAATGTATTCCATACCTGGAATCCCAAGGAGATTAGCCAAAAGTCTCTTAATGTCTCCTATGGCAGACTGTGTTCCCACCGTAATTTCTTCCAACTTTGAAATCCAAGGATGTGCTCCATCTTGAAGAATAGGCAGCTTCTCAAGTATATCTGACATATCGGTATTCTGCAAAGGCTTATACTCCAGGTTCTGTCCTCGGATTATCACTGGCATCTTCTTACTTGTGCTCCCTTTTCTTGGGATCCTTTTTTCAGCAGTTTTTCCTTCTGTATCTTCAGCTTCTCGAGTTGTTCTTCCAATTCTCTTACTTCTAAATTATTCGACTTATCCAAGCATCGATCCATATCTCTTTCTATTTCTTCTGTGCTAGTCATTGTAGGATAAAATCCTCTTGAACGTGAAGCACCTTTAAATCTCCAAATCTTCATCGCTGTCTCCATCTTCACTTTCATCAGAGTTCGGATCTCTTGTATCCTTCTTCCAACACCCCGTCTTTCCGCTCTGGCCAACCTCCGTCTGATCACAGGGTCATATCCACCCATGATCTCTTCTGAATCACTCTGATCATCATCTTCAAATTCCATCCTCCTGAACCTCACTCTACCCTTAGTTTCCAGACGTGTCGTTTTCTTCTTACTTTTGGATTAATCTTTATGTATTTTCTGCTTGTCCTCGCTCTATTATTCATTCATCTTCATCTCTGATGGAATAATGACCCTCCTGATCACTGGAAGATGAGGATAGACGTCCTTAAACTCTACTTCTTCCTCGTAAGGGTATTTTTGCTGAATCCATATATTTCCACATTCTAGATCGTTCCAGCCATGTTCACCTTCAGAGGAAACACGGGACAGAAATTAACACCGATGTAAACAGAATAGTGTGAGATTTGTTAAATGGACTATGAATAAAGTTGAACGTGATAGTGGGCTTACTGTACCTCCAAAGTTCATCACAATACATGGCTCTCTGCCAACATTGTTATTGGGCTCTCCTTGTTTCCAGTTCTGGTAATCAAAGTTAGCTCCATCACTCCAGAACCATAGCCTGTCCTGTGGGGAAGTAGTGAGGTCTCAGAATGAAAGATATCCCACTGTGTTAATGGATACTGATCCATCTACGCTCTTAGAAAATGGGTTTCCAAAAGGGCTCCGTGGCTGTCCCCATAGAAGAACCCTTTTTGGATCCAGGTAGAACCCTTTCCCTCTGTGGAAAAGTGTTATTCAAAAGGGTTCTCCTATGGGGACAGCCAAAGAACCGTTTTTGGTTCTAGACACTATACCCAGTGTGTTAGTGAATACTGATCTTTCCTACAATACTACCCCACTATGTGTTAATGGACACTGCAGTGGCATCAATCAATCAATAACTCCCAACCAAACTTACTGCAGTAGAGCACTTTTTACCAAAACAATGGATTGACCTAACAGTTGTGCAATGTTGGTCAAATCTAATTCAGAACGTGTCACAGCTGAATGGACGCCGAAGCTGCTGTCATCATGCTGGCAGAGTCACTAAACACAAATACTGCATTTATAGATGGTACATGGAGTGTGCCCCTGGCTGTCCAGGAACACTTATTTAAGTGATCTTTTGCTACTTAAGTCAATTTAAAATTCACCACTTTAACATAATGAGAACTATCTCCAGCGCAACATGTGAAAACGCATCTACGTTTTTTACAAAAATATATATAAAGGTCAAACGTTACCCGGTGACATCAAAAGTTCAAGCCATGATTTTCAAACAGATACGGAGACATGGGGCGCAAAAAAATACTCTGGCTAGAAACAGTTTGTCACTTTTAATCCTACCCTGTGATGTCACATAAGCTTTTTACATTTACGTCATTTGGTAGACGCTCTTATCCAGAGCGACTTACAGTTAGTGAATACATATTTTTTTTATACTGGCCCCCCGTGCGAATCGAACCCACAACCCTGGCGTTTTCTATTAAGGCATTAAATCGCTCTGACTTAAGTATGATAACTGGGTACCTTTCCCACCAGTCCCAGAATAGTATCAATTCCTCCAAGCCAGGTAGCAGTGAAACTGCCAGTCTTGGAAGACACTACATCCTGTAGAAATTGCGCCTCCTCAGAGCTATGCACAGACGCCAGGTTTGCTCCAAGGGACATACAATGCCGCTAGAGAAAGCAGTAGAAAGGGACAAACGCATTTCATAATGATTAACAGGGAAGTTCAGTATTTTACATGAGGCATGTGTTGCCAGTATAGAAAATATAACTTCTAAGGTAATGTCAAAGAAAATAGTTGATTTCAATTGAACATTATTTTGCTTAATTCACAGTAGATAGTAAGCATGATACCTCTGCTTCAGGCCAGGTCCTTGCAGTCTTGACAAACATGAAGCAGCGTGATCCATAGTCAGTCCAACCGCGGGGACACAAGCGGTTTCCTGATTAAACTGTAAAGAGAAGTTGCAGCCGGCTTTAAAGGCTAGTCGAGACGGCTCTACAAATCACAACTACAATATTATTAGTATGTCAGTCACCTCTGCTACAACAAAACAAATACAGAATGAATCATGTAAAGTGGACTCTTACTTGCGTCTCCCAGAGCAAAGGCAGCACTGAGAAGCAGAAGAACGGTCAACATGGCCATGGTGAGTCTCCTGAGAGAGAAGCCATGAAGACAAATTCAGTGAGTCCTTCAGAGTGTAGGGGAGTGCAGTGTTCCCTTAACCTCACCAAGTACCCCAGCCATTCCACTTATCAGATGTATTCCAGTACTACCTAATCAGAGCAGATTCAACTAATGAAGGGCTAAGGAATACCAGGTATCTTCCGCCACATACAGTAGATTATCACAGGAATATGTCTGCTATCTAAAATGGCACCCTATTCCCTATACAGTGAGGAAAATTTCTGGGGGGTTGGGGGGGGTGTGTGTCTCCCGTGTAGGAGACTACTGGACAAGGCGCAGGAGAAACAAAAGGAGAGCTACCGGAGGAGAATTAAGAAGGGGACCAAGTGTTACGACATCCGGGAGAATTACTTGGTTTGGAAGAAGGACGAAAGGAAGGCGGGTCCTGGGAAACCTCGCTGCTCTTTCACTCCTAGCTGGGGTCACAATCTGTTAAGGTGAATATAAAATATCTCAGATAATAACTATTTGCATTTGCACACAAAATACCCTGAAGCTAGTTTTAGTTTCCCTAACACTGATATTTTTCCTCTTTGTCTTCCTAGGGTTTCCTCGGTGGAAGCCAATAATCTTCTCCAGTTGGAATGTCGACAACTGAAAGCACTGACCCCCTACACTTCAGTGAAGCACAATAGACAAACTATGTTAAGCTTTGGTTGACATTTGAGAAAACAAGAAATGGTAGTTATGCTGAGCTTATAAAAATGTACCTCTTCAATTGACCTCTCCAAATGACTTTAGGACCATCGACAGTCCAAGCCCCCCAGACGGTATCCCATCCACCAGAACCAGTGAGTTCGGATCTGATTCTCTGGGCTCTGAATCAGAGGGGGACCAGCTTGAGGTAGGCTATAGCTTCCAAAACTGTTGAACATATCTCCCATTTATAACACTGCACTAATCCATCAAAATGTCTCCCAGTAAAGTGTACGTTTTCTAGTGTAAGAAGATACTTAGTGTCACATTTTACTAGTGCAAGAATTGTGCAAAGCACAAAAAATACCATAATCTGGCCATAGGGCTCTGGTCATGTAGGGAATAGAACCATTTGCCTTCCATCCTATCTTGTAAGGCTTCTTGTGTAAGATGGTACTTGTTGTACCGTTGTAGCAAAATATGTTGTCTTCTAAAGTTAATGTAAAGGGTTCATTTAAAAGACTGACACTCCTTCCTCCATTTCCCAGAAATGGACCGGTTCAAATAAATTGTACAGCATATCAAACCAGCAATAAATAAAGCCAATCATTATAAGTTTAAATTCTCTCAGGATTTCTTCATTTATTTATTTGTATGGAATGGGAAGCAGTTCCTGTAGAACAGTAAAGAAACTGTCAAAGTATTTTTAACGTCTTCGTTCCAACGCCATTCATCTACGAGCAAATCTACAATTACAGACAAAACAAACATTAACAACATTCAGAACCAGCTGCAAATAATTAACATTTACTGAATGAGAGAGAATGTGTGTGTTTACCAGGGTGGCACAGATGGTGTTAGCAGTGCCTGGTGGAGTCAAGGTACCCTTGATCATTTGTCCATTACAGGTCACACACCAACAGGAACCTACCAGAAATGGACATGTTAAAAACCTGTTGCATATATAATATTGACATAATTACAAATGTTAGTGTAATACAAATTCAATTATCAAATTCAACTAAATTGGATAATTTAGTTTGTTTATGAGTGTGGTAACCTGTAGATCCTGAACATTGCTCAGGGGTGTATTGTCCATCGTCGTCACAAGTTGGGATGTAGGTTCCAGGCGGGCTGTTTTTCTTGGAATCTCTTAAATGCTCACAGCGGGTCTTGGGTCGCATACCACCTGCATACATGATGTGGACATAACATAGTTGGAGAATGTATGGACGTATACATGGACATAATATCCTTTGCTGGACATACATTCTGGAAGCTTGGGATGTCAATCTCAAGGGACTTCCTGGCTAAATATTGAAATTCCGCTACTTGTTTAAAAGCCCAGTGCAGTCAAAATTCAGTTTTGCATCATATTGTACAACAGCTGATGAAACCAAGACTGTAAAAGTGGGGTAAATTATATCAGTGTTATTTCCTGATAGTTGGTTGACAATCCAATCATGCATCCATCCAGTTGAAGGACCAAACCTTTCATATCAGAATACCTCAACACTCCAGCATCTAGACACCAATATACATCTCTGGAACTAGAGGAGTGGAAGGTAACCGAAAGTTTTGGACGGTAACCGAAAGGTTGCTAGTTTGAATCCCTCAGCTGACAAGTTTAAATATCTGTCTATTTGCCCTTGAGCAAACCACAACCTTAATTTCTCCAGTGTCACGGTTTGATAATGGCTTGTGTCCCAGGGAGAATTGGATATGCAAAGAAACATTTTTTTCAATTCACACCTACGTATTAATACACACTTGTACTTGCGTGAAATAGGACAGATAATGTTTATGGTTTTTAAATAAAAATGTTGGTGAGTAAGTGTGAGGTATGTCACTCTTACCTATCGGAATAAAGGCATCTCCCAGAGCCAAAGCCATGCTGACAAGCAGAATGATGGTCAATATCGCCATGGTGATAGTCTTCTGAGACAGGGAGAGACAGAGAGACAGAGAGACAGAGAGACAGAGAGACAGAGAGACAGAGAGACAGAGAGACAGAGAGACAGAGAGACAGAGAGACAGAGAGACAGAGAGACAGAGAGACAGAGAGACAGAGAGACAGAGAGACAGAGAGACAGAGAGACAGAGAGACAGAGAGACAGAGAGACAGAGAGACAGAGAGACAGAGAGACAGAGAGACAGAGAGACAGAGAGACAGAGAGACAGAGAGACAGAGAAAGAGAGAGAAAGAGAGAGAAAGAGAGAGAGATTAGTTGACCATTAGAATCAGCTGTGATTGTACTGTAATACTTCAAATCAGTGGAATGGCTGGGGGTACCAGAGGAGAGGTTAAGGAAACCCTGTGTTAGGTACAAAACCTACTGTATGGCTGGAGGTACCAGAGGAGAGGTTAAGGTAACCCTGTGTTAGGTACATAACCTACTGTATGGCTGGAGGTACCAGAGAAGAGGTTAAGGAAACCCTGTGTTAGGTACATAACCTACTGTATGGCTGGAGGTACCAGAGGAGAGGTTAAGGAAACCCTGTGTTATGTACAAAACCTATACAACTATTAAGGCAGCATTTTCCAAACTCGTTTTTTTCAAACAGCATTTTCCAAACTCGGAGTGCAGTGTTCCCCTAACCTTTCCTCAAGTACCCTCAGCCATTCCACTTATCAGATGGATTTCGGTACTACCTAATCAGAGCAGATTCAACTAATGAAGGGCTAAGGAATACCAGGTATCGTCATCCCCATACAGTAGATCACCACAGGAATATGTCTGCTTTCCAAAATGGCACCCTATTCCCTATGCAATGATGAGAATTTCTGGGGTGTTGGGGGGGTATTTCTCTCCACTCATACAGAAGTAATTAAGGCCTAGTTCACAAATTGAGGAATTCCCTGCAGCTATGTTATTGTCACTACGACGCATCTGTCAGAATGCAGGAACTATGGTTGAAGACAAACTTCAATACGGTTTTGTTTTATAATTATCCAACTAAAAATAAAGGCACAGTACAAACGGCCGGCAGGTAAGGCCTTGATAGCTGTTGTGTTCCTGGAGGGAATACACCACATTAACATACATGATTGACCAGTGCCATAACTAATAACAGCAGTATCTCAAGTAGGCTACGCCAGCCCAACATTATACCTTTTTATTAACTAATGAAGCAAGGTTTAAGGGCATTCCATAGCAACAGTTTGCGAGATGACGAATGGTTCAATGAGGTACCTGCTAGCAGCATATGTCCCACCTCTGAAGCTACATCCATAATCCGCTAGATGGTTCTGATAGCGACGCAAACTGTGATCTAACCAGTGATCAATAAGTCATTAAATCTAGTTCAACCACAGCCTCTGGCTTCATACATGTTTCCTCCACTTCCAGTCTGGGGCAGTACGGTGCCCATTATGCGAGGCAGATTAGCTAGACAGACGTGCAAACTGATCACAACCATTTTAGATTTTGATTTGGGGGAGGGGGTGAAATGTAAATTCCAGATTTCATAGTTTCTTGTTCACTGCTCCGCGGTGCAAATAGCAACCAATCAGAACAGTCTACCGGATTATAGACGTAAGACACATTCTGCTAGCCGGTACCATCATTGGACCATGACTCATCTCACAAGCTGTCTCAATTCCCTTACACTTAAATTAATCAAAAAGGTCTAAATACTGGGCTAGCTACACCATATAACAATACACAAGCTAGGATAAACAGGATATTATGCTGCACTGCAGGAAATGTTCTGAGACAGTGTAGACATCAACCTAAAAATGTACAAAAGTTAGAATCACACAATAGAAGGCACTTACTTTAGCCAGGACACACAACAACAGGAACAATAAAGGAACTGGGCCACTACAAATCTTGAACAAACACAGATAAAACAAGCTGCTTATATACCAGAAGAATGGGAGAGGAATTGGTGATTGACAGAGTGAGTTCAGGTGTGGTGAGTTAGCAGGAGGGGGGCTTGTCCAGAGGGTAATTGGGAGTTTGTGGAATTGGCACGATCCTTCAAAACAAGTGCACTACATTTGTTCAGGGCCACATATTCACTAAGGGTCAAAAGTAGAGCACTACATAGGGAATAGAGTGATATTTGGGATACAGACACATACAGTATCAGATGAACAGATGTTGAAATCTCACTTTCTGAAATCCTGCCTGTGAGTTGAGTCCTACCTCTCCCACCTCTCCCTTTTTAAGGACCCGTCCAGTCAGACCCCTCCCTCTGGAACCCCGAATGGTTGGAGGTCAGAAATGGCGGCGAGTAGTGAGGACAAAATGGAGGAAGTGGATAAAATGTTGGTGAAGCAACAGCTGTGATGGAATGAGAACAATATGGCTGTCAGTTCTGATGGTATGGAGCGGGAGGATGAGGGTCAAGGACCTGAATGGTCGGTGGTGGAAAGACACAGGAAGAAGAGAGATCTTGATACAGGAAGACACAGGAAGAAGAGAGATCATGATACAGAAAGACACAGGAAGAAGAGAGATCATGATACAGAAAGACACAGGAAGAAGAGAGATCATGATACAGAAAGACACAGGAAGAAGAGAGATCATGATACAGAAAGACACAGGAAGAAGAGAGATCCTGATAGAGAAAGACACAGGAAGAAGAGAGATCATGATACAGAAAGACACAGAAAGAAGAGAGATCATGATACAGAAAGACACAGGAAGAAGAGAGATCATGATAAAGAAAGACACAGGAAGAAGAGAGATCATGATAAAAAAAGACACAGGAAGAAGAGAGATCATGATACAGAAAGACACATGAAGAAGAGAGATCATGATACAGGAAGACACAGGAAGAAGTGAGATCATGATACAGAAAGACACAGAAAGAAGAGAGATCACGATAAAAAAAGACACAGGAAGAAGAGAGATCATGATACAGAAAGACACAGGAAGAAGAGAGATCATGATATAGAAAGACACAGGAAGAAGAGAGATCATTATACAGAAAGACACAGGAAGAAGAGAGATCATGATACAGGAAGACACAGGAAGAAGAGAGATCATGATACAGAAAGCAGTGAAGCGTCTAGTATAGAAAGCACAAAGAGGGTCAAGGTAGGAAGCAAGAGTAGTGAAGTGTTGGAGTGGAAAGTGGTGATGGTGTTGGATGAGACCACAGAGCCTCACTTCCACCCTCTCTGACCCACTAATGCCGTAGAGAAAGAGGTAGGGGAAGTGAAATTAGCTGGGTTCATTGGAAATGGTAGATTGTTAATATTGTGTGGTAGCCAGGCTCAGCAAGAGAAGATTCTGAAAATGGAAAAGCTTAATGGGAAGAAGATTAAAAGCCATGTCCCTGGTGCTTCTGCTAGATTGAGGGGAGTCATCCCTGGGGTCCCAATATCTATGTCCACAGATAATATTAAAGAAAATGTGAAGGGAGGCAGAGTGATTGAGGCCAACAGGTTGATCAGTAGGAAAGAGGGTCAAAGAAGTGAAAGCCTATCAGTGATTGTGAGGTTTGAGAAAGTCTTGGCCAGGAAAGGTACAGAAAGGATTCTTTAGTTTCAATGTTAGAGAATTTGATCCATATAAACTGCAGTGTTTTAAATGCCAAAGAATGGGACATGTAGTTGCTCATTGTAAAGGAAAGAGAAGATGTGCCAAGTGTGGAGGGGAGCATGATTACAGTGAATGTGGAAGCAATGTGAAGGTTAAGTGCTGTAATTGTGGGGGAGAACACAGTATTTGGTGGATGCCAGGTACAGAGAAGTTTGGTATTTATTTGGTTTTACATTTTATTTTCATGGTAGTACAACATTGGCCAGATCATGATTGATGGAACATTCCAGCACAGTAGGTGGCGACATGCACTTGAGACGTTTGTTTGAGGACCGTCATGATGTCATAGAAGAAGAAGACTCCGCCCTCTCTTTTTCTCTCTCTGTCATCCTTTAACCCTCCCGGTCCATTTCCTACTGGACCTGTGTGAGAGCTAACTGTCTGTTAGGGCTGGGGTCAATTAGAGTTGAAGATTCAGGTAGTGATTTGAATATTCCAAAAAGCACTAGCACATCTGATTTATCTAGTTGCAGGTGTTTGTGAATAATGCCTTATTTATGATGCGTATGATATATTTTATTAAAGCTTTCATGTCGGCCTATTGGCCTCCATCAGAGAAAAAGCTCAGCCTCTTGGCCTTTGTCAGAGTAAAATAATTTCCTTTTGGCGGACTGCACCCTTAAAACTGTGTTTGGAATGAAAGAGCAAGGAGAGGAGAGGAGGAGGAGAATAGTGGAGAGGAGGAGGAGAGAAGAGGAGAGGAGAGGACGAGGAGAAGATAGGAGAGGAGAGGAGGAGAGGAGAGGAGAGGAGAGGGAGAGGAGAGGAGAGGAGAGGAGAGGAGAGGAGAGGAGAGGAGAGGGAGGAGAGGGAGAGGAGAGGAGAGGGAGAGGAGAATAGTGGAGAGGAGAGGAGAGGAGAGGGAGAGGAGGAGAGGAGAGAGAGGAGAGAGAGGAGAGGAGAGGAGGAGGAGAGGAGAGGAGGAGGGAGAGGAGAGGAGAGGAGAGGAGGGAGAGGAGAGGAGAGGAGAGGAGAGGAGAGGAGAGGAGAGGGAGAGGGAGGAGGGGAGGGAGAGGAGAGGAGAGAGGAGAGGAGAGGAGAGGAGAGGGAGAGGAGAGGGGAGAGGGAGAGGGAGAGGAGAGGGGGAGAGGAGAGGAGAGAGAGGAAAGGAGAGGGGAGAGAGGAGAGGGAGAGGAGAGGAGGAGAATAGTGGAGAGGAGGAGGAGAGAAGAGGAGAGGAGAGGAGAGGAGAGGAAGAGAGGAGAGAAGAGGAGAGGAGGAGGAGAATAGTGGAGAGGAGGAGGAGAGAAGAGGAGAGGAGAGGACAAGGAGAAGAGAGGAGAGGAGAGGAAGAGAGGAGAGAAGAGGAGAGGTGAGGTGAAGAGGAGGAGAGGAGGAGAGGAAAAGAGGAGAGAGCCTGGATAATACAAGTTATGTTTTTAACAGCCATAGTGCAAAAGCAAAGTGCAAAGTGCAAATCTTACCATAAACCTTTTTTTGTAATGAATTTACACTGTGAGATTATAATGAGGTTTACGGTACTTTTTGCACATAAATCCTTCAGCGCTATGAAAACGTTGCCCTTATTATGTAAACAGCTGCACAAACTTTAGCTAACATCAGCCACTGCTAGCTAAAAATGCCAAAGGCCAAATCACCTTTAACGTCAAACCAAATAATTCCTCTCCTCTCTCCCCTCCTGTCACATATCCTCCTCTCCTCTCCTCCTCTTCTCCTCTCCTCTCCTCCTCTTCTCCTCTCGTCTCGTCTCGTCTTCTCCTCTCTTCTCTTCTCGTATCGTCTCGTCTCCTCTCCTCCTCTCCTCTCTCCTCCTCCTCTCTTCTCATCCTCCTCTCTTCTCCTCCTCCTCTCTTCTCTCCTCCTCCTCTCTTCTTTTCTCTTCTCTCTTCTCCTCCTCCTCTCCTCTCGCCTCCTCCTCACTTCTCCTCCTCCTCCCCTCTCTTCTCTTCATCTGCTCTCTTCTCCTCCTCCACTCCTCTCTTCTCTCCCCTCTCCTCTCTCTCTTCTCTCCCCTCTCCCTTCTCTTCCCTCTCCCTTCTTTCCCCTCCCCTCTCTCTCTTATTTTCTCCCCTCTCTCTTCTCTTCCCTCTCTCTTCTCTTCCCTCCGCTCTCTCTCTCTCTTCACTTCCCTCTCCTCTCTCTCTTCTCCCCTCTCCCCTCTCCCCTCTCTCTCTTCTCTCCCCTCTCCTCTCTCTCTTCTCTCCCCTCTCCTCTCTCTCTCCTCTCCCCTCTCTCTTCTCTCCCCTCTCCTCTCTCTCTTCTATCCCCTCTCCTCTCTCTCTTCTATCCCCTCTCCTCTCTCTCTTCTCTCCCCTCTCCTCCTTCCTCTCTCTCCTCTCCTCTCCTCTCCTCTCCTCTCCTCTCCTCTCCTCTCCTCTCCTCTCCTCTCCTCTCCTCTCCTCTCCTCTCCTCTCCTCTCCTCTCCTCTCCTCTCCTCTCTCCCCTCCTCTCCTCTCCTCTCTCTATTCTCTTCTCTCCCCTCTCCTCTCTCTCTTTTTCCCCTCTCCTCTCTCTCTTCTCCCCTCTCCCCTCTCTCTCCTCTTCTTCTCCTCTCTCTCTTCTCACCCCTCTTCTCTCCCCTCTCGTCTCTATCTCCCCTCTCTTCTCACCTCCCCTCTCTCTCCTCTCCCCTCTCTCTCTTCTCTCCCCTCCTCTCTCTCTCTTCACTTCCCTCTCCTCTCTCTCTTCTCCCCTCTCCCCTCTCTCTCCTCTCTCTCTCCTCTCTCTCTTCTCACCCCTCTTCTCTCCCCTCTCGTCTCTATCTCCCCTCTCTTCTCACCTCCCCTCTCTCTCCTCTCCCCTCTCTCTCTTCTCTCCCCTCTCCTCTCTCTCTTCTCTCCCCTCACCGTTCTCTCCCCTCTCCGTTCTCTCCCCTCTCTCTTCTTTCCCCTCTCTTCTCTCTCTTATCTCCCCTCTCCTCCCCTCTCCCCTCTCTCTCCACTCCTCTCTCTCTTCTCCCCTCTCCTCTCACTCTTTTCTCCCCTCTCCTCTCTAATTTCTCCCCTCTCTCTTTTCTCCCCTCTCTCTTCTCTCCCCTCTCTTCTCTTCCCTCCACTCTCTATCTCTTCACTTCCCTCTCCTCTCTCTCTTCTCCCCTCTCCCCTCTCTCTTCTCCCCACTCCCCTCTCTCTCCTCTCTCTCTCCTCTCTCTCTTCTCACCCCTCTCCTCTCTCTTTTCTCCCCTCTCTCTTCTCTCCTCTCTCTCTTGTCTCCACTGTCCCCATCCTCTCTTCTCCCCTCTCCCCTCTCTCTTCTCTCCCCTCTCCTCTCTCTCTTCTCTCCCCTCTCTCTCTTCTCCCCTCTCCTCTCTCTCTTTTCTCCCCTCTCCTCTCTCATTTCTCCCCTCTCTCTTTTCTCCCCTCTCTCTTCTCTCCCCTCTCTTCTCTTCCCTCCACTCTCTATCTCTTCACTTCCCTCTCCTCTCTCTCTTCTCCCCTCTCCCCTCTCTCTTCTCCCCACTCCCCTCTCTCTCCTCTCTCTCTCCTCTCTCTCTTCTCACCCCCTCTCCTCTCTCTTTTCTCCCCTCTCTCTTCTCTCCTCTCTCTCTTGTCTCCACTGTCCCCATCCTCTCTTCTCTCCTCTCCTCTCTCTTCTCTCCCCTCTCCCCTCTCCTCTCTCTCTTTTATACTCTCTCTCTTCTCTCCCCTCTCTTCTCTCCCCTCTCATCTCTCTCTTCTCTCCCCTCTCGTCTCTCTCTCTTCTCTCCCCTCTTGTCTCTCTCTTCTCTCCCCTCTCGTCTCTCTCTCTTCTCCCCCTTCTCCTCTCCCTCTTTTATACTCTCTCTTCTCTCCCTTCTCCTCTCTCCCTTCTCTCCCCTCTTCTCTCCCCTCTCCTCTCTCTCCCCTCTCTTCTCACCTCCTCTCCTCTCCTCTCCTCTCTTCCTCTCCTCTCCTCTCCTCTTCTCTCCTCCTCCTCTCCCACTATTCTCCTCTCCTCTCCTCTCCTCTCCTCTCCCTCTCCTCTCCTCTCCTCTCCTCTCCTCTCCTCTCCTCTCTCCTCTCCTCTCCTCTCCTCTCCTCTCCTCTCCTCTCCTCTCCTCTCCTCTCCTCTCCTCTCCTCTCCTCTCCTCTCCTCTCCTCTCCTCTCCTCACACCCAAGAAGACCTCTGTGGTCCTCTGTAGCTCAGCTGGTAGAGCACGGCGCTTGTAACGCCAGGGTAGTGGGTTCAATCCCCGGGACCACCCATACACAAAAATGTATGCACGCATGACTGTAAGTCGCTTTGGATAAAAGCGTCTGCTAAATGGCATATTATTATTATTATTATTACAAAGAAAGGCATGCTAGCTATTCACCCTCTCCCCCCTTCTCTCTTCCTCTCATCCCCTCATCTCCTCACAAAGGAGTGCTGCTGGTCCTACTGCATATCTCTCCTCCAATACTTCAGCCTTAAGACATTGACCCATCACCTCTCCTCCTCTTCTCTCATCTCCTCCTTCCCTCTCCTCTTCCCCCCTCTCCTAACAACACAACCCTGGTCCTACTACATATCTCCCCTCCAGCCCTTCAGCCTTAAGACATTGACCTTTCACCCCACCTGTAATAGAATGAATAGAATGGAGACGTTGTAGAATTAGAATGACAGACATTCCTGTTCCATTTCAACGTTCCGTGCTGGCTGGACTGGACCAGCAGCCTTACAGGGTGTGATGTTAGGAATGTATCTTTTATTGATGCTTAATAGAATCCTGGATAATACAAGTTATATGACGTTTTCTTTATAGGTCCATTATGTAGTTTGCTGTACAACTGGTCTCATTTCAGATAGATAGTCAAGTTATAGATCTGTCATTCCCATGGAAAGTGAGTCTGATAAGTAGTTGACCTGCTCTATGTGCAATATGGTTTATTTTGACCTTAAGCTTCAAACACCTGAAAATGTTTTGGTTATTGAAAATATATTTTACAGAGGTTTAGATGGTACAACGATTCTCTACACTGTACATTGCTTGTTTTGTCACATCAACTGAAATCAGGAGGATATTTTAGAATCGTAAAAACCAATGGAAATGGAACCAGGAAATGGCAGAGCTAAATTAGACAAACAGTATAACGCCTTTAGAGGTGACTATTTATGTGTTGCTCAGTTTACTAAAGTCTAGTTAAGTAATTACCTCCTTATAAAGTTTCAAACTAAATCACACTGTGAGATTATGAGGTTTATGGTATTTTTGGCACTTTGCACAATACCTTTGCACTACGTTTATGTAAAAACCTACTACAAACCTCCGCTAACATTAGCCACCGCTAGCTAAGAATCATTGGGAGTGGTGGGACATGCTGTGTCTGATGAAAAAAAGAAGGCTAAATCACACTCTTCTCTCCTCCTCTCCTCTCCTCTCCTCTCCTCTCCTCTCCTCTCCTCTCCTCTCCTCTCCTCTCCTATTTTTGCATTTTCAACGGTCTTAAGGGTGCTGGAAATTATTGTCTTGTAAATGCAAAGACCATGACACGCTGGGAAAAAAACCAAGTAGATTCTTTAAATTGATTGTAAAATAAGGTTACAAACAGCAACAGAAGACAGTGTAATGTATGCGCTCAATTACATGGTTAGCGTTCCAAATCACACCCTCCTCTCTTTATAGTGCACTACTTTTGACCACAGTCATATGGGCCCTGTTCAAAAGTAGTGCACTATATCATAGGGGATAGGGAGCCATTTGGGACATAGCCTTGGTAGGCCCCTAAGGGGTGAAGTGGCCCATCTCTGATGCAGTGGTTTGGGGTGAATACAGTTCAGAATGAGCTAACAGACAGACAGCAGGGTTGGCAGTTAATTCAAATTGAAGACAGTTAATTAAAATGAAAGTTTAAAATTCCAGCGCTAGCTAGCTAAAGTTATACAGAATCTAAAGTCTATCTGGTGACATCACAATGATGATGAAACGTTTTCCTACTCATTATTTGACTCCTTCTGAAATGTCATTGTGTTTCCAAGCCACTATAATGCACTTTAGACTAAGTCTTCATCAGCACCAATTAGGTAGAATTAAGTAAAACATTCAGTTAGAAACCAGTGCTCAAGACAATCTCCATAACCATATTGTGACCCAACATGCAACACATGAATTTGTTAAACAAGTTGTGCAATTTTTTTATTTTAAATATAAATGACTACCTTCACTTTGAATTGAACCCAACCCTGTCAAACAGGTAGCTATCGGACAGGTCCAGCAGGTGTTGGGCTGGACAGAAAGAGAGAGGGGGGGGGTCTGACTGGACTGGTCCTTAAAAGGGAGAGGAGGGAGAGGTAGAACTCAACTCACAGGCAGGACAGAGAGAGAGAGAGAGAGAGAGAGAGAGAGAGAGAGAGAGAGAGAGAGACCCAGTGAAGACCTTTGAAGATCTCTGAAGAAGTGAAGCTACAACTGAAGATTTGTGAAGGTGAGATTTTAACATCTGTGCATTTAAAACTGTATCTGTCTGCATCCCAAATAGCACCCTTTTCCTTTTGTAGTGTGCTTCTTTTGACCAGGGACCATATTACCTTTGTGGTCGTGGGCTATTCCCTATGTAGTGTACTGGGGACCCTGGTCAAAGGTAGTGCACTATATAGGGAATAAGGTAACATTTGTCTCTCTCTCTCTCTCTCTCTCTCTCTCTCTCTCTCTCTCTCTCTCTCTCTCTCTCTCAGGAGACTATCACCATGGCGATATTGACCATCATTCTGCTTGTCAGCACGGCTTTTGCTTTGGGAGGTAAGAGAGACATACTTCACACTCAGACTTACAAACATTTATAAAGAAATTAAACATTGCTGGGAGCTTATCTGTCTTGTTTCGCACATGTGTATTAGTATGTTTTGGCATATCCCACTCTCCCTGAGAGTGGGTTCACGGCTATGGTCAGCCATTATCAATGGCAACCCTGGAGCAATTAGGGTTATGTGCCTTGCTCAAGGGCACATAGACAGATATTTCAACTTGTCAGCTCAGGGATTCAAACTAGCAACCTTTCGGTTACTGGCCAAATGCCACTCTTCTAGTTCCAGAGATGTATATTGGTGTCTAGATGCTGGAGTGTTGAGGTATTGTGATATGAAAGGTTTGGTCCTTCAACTGGATGGATGCATGATTGGATTGTCAACTATCAGGAAATAACACTGATATAATTTACCCCACTTTTACAGTCTTAGTTTCATCAGCTGTTGTACAATATGATGCAAAACTGAATTTTGACTGCACTGGGACTTTAAACAAGTAGCAGAATTTCAATATTTGCCAGGAAGTCCCTTGAGACTTGTATCTCTTTTTGGAGGAAACCTAGGTTACATCTGTTCCGTATAGTAAGCTGCTTTTGACCAGGACCCATAGGGGAATAGGGTGCAATTTGGGGACGACCCCTTTTAAGCTTCCAGACTCAACCCAAGCTTTCAGAATGCATGTCCAGCAATGTATATTATGTCCATACATTGTCCAGCAATGTTACGTAATGTCCACATTACAATGTATGTTACCTGTGTATCCAGATGGTCTGATGCGACCCAAGACCCCCTGTGAGCGTGCTAGAGATGCCATGATAAACAGCCTGCCTGGAGCCTACCTCCCAACTTGTGACTACCAGGGACAATACACCCCTAAACAATGTTGGGGATCTACAGGTTACCACTCTCTCAGACACACAAACACACACACACAAACACACACACACATTCTAAATTCTCCAAGTCATTTAAAGGTGACAATTCATTTTGTGTTACAGTAACGTTTGCAATTATGTCAATATTGTATACGCAACAGGTTTTTAACATGTCCATTTCTGGTAGGTTCCTGTTGGTGTGTGACCTGTAATGGACTGAAGATCAGGGGTACTGAGACTCCAATAGGCACTGCTCCCATCAAATGTGCCACCCTGGTAAACACACACATTCTCACTCATTCACTAAATGTTAATTCTTTGCAGCTGGTTCTGAATGTTGTTAATGTTTGTTTTGTCTGTAATTGTAGATTTGCTCGTAGATGAAAGGCGTTGGAATGAAGACGTTAAAAATACTTTGACAGTTTCTTTACTGTCCTACAGGAACTGCTTCCCATTCCATACAAATAAATAAATGAAGAAATCCTGAGAGAATTTAAACTTTTAATGATTGGCTTTATTTATTGTTTCCTGTAGGTCTTGACCAGGTTTGCAAACACTGCAGCAGGGATTTTGGCCCACTCCTCCATACAGACCTTCTCCAGATCCTTCAGGTTTCGGGGCTGTCGCTGGTGATAAAAATTACAGACCTCTACATGCTTTGTAAGTAGGAAAACCTGCAAAATCGGCAGTGTATCAAATACTTGTTCTCCCCACTGTATATATATTTTTAAAGGATATGTACAGTGCTATGAAAAAGTATTTGCCCCCTTTCTAATTTTGTCTACTTTTGCATATTTGTGATACTTAATGTTATCAGATCTTCAACCAAAACCTAATATTAGATAAAGGGAACAATAGTGAACAAATAACACAACAATTACATATTTATTTCATAAACAAATTTATGCAACACCCAATTCCCCTGTGTGAAAAAGTAATTCCCCCCTTACACTCAATAACTGGTTGTGCCACCTTTAGCTGCAATGACTCCAACCAAATGCCTCCTGTAGTTGTTGATCAGTCTCTCATGTCGCTGTGGAGGAATTTTGGCCCACTCTTCCATGCAGAACTGCTTTAACTCAGTGACGTGTGGGTTTTCAAGCATTAACTGCTCATTTCACGTCCTGCCACAACATCTCAATTGGGATTAGGTCTGGACTTTGACTAGGCCATTCCAAAACATCCAATTTGTTGCTTTTTAGCAATTTTCATGTAGACTTGATTGTGTGTTTTGGATCACTGTCTTGCTGTATGACCCAGCTGCGCTTCAGCTTCAGCTCTCAGACGGATGGTCTGACATTCTCCTCTAGAATTCTCTGATACAGAGCAGAATTCATGGCTCCTTCTATTAAGGCAAGTCGTCCAGGTCCTGAGGCAGCAAAGCATCCCCAAACCATCACACCACCACCACCATGCTTGACCTTTGGTATGATGTTCTTACTGTGGAATGCAGTGTTTGGTTTTCGCCTCTTTTTTCACATCTACTGGTAAAGTGTGTATACAGGCTATAAGAATTAACCATCTCTAAACAATAACATCTACTGGTAAAGTGTGTATACAGGCTATAGGAATGAACCATCTCTTAACAATAACATCTACTGGTAAAGTGTGTATACAGGCTATAGGAATGAACCATCTCTTAACAATAACATCTACTGGTAAAGTGTGTATACAGGCTATAGGAATGAACCATCTCTAAACAATAACATCTACTGGTAAAGTGTGTATACAGGCTATAGGAATGAACCATCTCTAACCAATAACATCTACTGGTAAAGTGTGTATACAGCCTATAGGAATGAACCATCTCTAAACAATAACATCTACTGGTAAAGTGTGTATACAGGCTATAGGAATGAACCATCTCTAAACAATAACATCTACTGGTAAAGTGTGTATACAGGCTATAGGAATGAACCATCTCTTAACAATAACATCTACTGGTAAAGTGTGTATACAGGCTATAGGAATGAACCATCTCTAAACAATAACATCTACTGGTAAAGTGTGTATACAGGCTATAGGAATGAACCATCTCTAACCAATAACATCTACTGTTAAAGTGTGTATACAGGCTATAGGAATGAACCATCTCTAACCAATAACATCTACTGGTAAAGTGTGTATACAGCCTATAGGAATGAACCATCTCTAAACAATAACATCTACTGGTAAAGTGTGTATACAGGCTATAGGAATGAACCATCTCTAACCAATAACATCTACTGGTAAAGTGTGTATACAGGCTATAGGAATGAACCATCTCTAAACAATAACATCTACTGGTAAAGTGTGTATACAGGCTATAGGAATGAACCATCTCTAAACAATAACATCTACTGGTAAAGTGTGTATACAGGCTATAGGAATGAACCATCTCTAACCAATAACATCTCCTGGTAAAGTGTGTATACAGGCTATAGGAATGAACCATCTCTAAACAATAACATCTACTGGTAAAGTGTGTATCCAGGCTATAAGAATGAACCATCTCTAAACAATAACATCTACTGGTAAAGTGTGTATACAGGCTATAGGAATTAACCATCTCTAAACAATAACATCTCATTGAAGTGCTATACAAAGTAACAATGTAGTTTCAGTTGCTTTATGACTAAAACCTAACGAAAATAAACATTCAAATCCGATCTTAAGTCAGGGTAATGTAGTTGAGTTTCTGGTTGCGACCTCTGTGATTTCCAAATTATTTTTTTAGATCATGTGGTGTCCGAACAACGATGCTGCGATGATGTGTTGACAAGGAATCCGCTGACACTGTACTTGATTATAAAGGTTTATTATATCAAAGATTTCAGCATCAATTTACAGACTCTGCAGAATCTAGAGAGCAACGAAACCAATCCCAAATATAATCACTCTCCCATTCTTTTGTTAAAACATGGTATATATATCCTATGCTTTATGTAACAAAGGTGGCGTGATTTGAATAGACCAATCCCTGGCCTCCACATAGCCGAATCTCCTCTGTTTTAGGGGGCCCCTATAGTAACACTTTCCAGATGTTTCAGCAAGGTAGAGTAAAGTTGATCTAACCCCCAATACGCAAACCTCAGCCAAAGTTATAGAAGTTTCAGATACCACATATTTCCCCCCTTCGAGACTAATTAAGTCTCGAAGGGGGGAAATATGTGGTAATAGGATTATGACAAATAACCATTTTTATTACATCAGGCTTCTTGTGTAACTTTAGCAATAAAACAAAGTTTATGGAGTGTGAGCAAATTTTTATGGAGTGTAAGAGCGAAAAACCTGTCTGGCAGCTTTCTTTCCAAATATCCATCAATCAATCAAGACAGGAAAATTCTCTCACGGACCCTCTGCCTCAGGCGACCACCTAAGTACTCCAGATCAATTCATAAATCTTTGCATTTTAAGCTATGGTGCAATCGAATACACGTGAAAGCCTCAGAAAACAAAATAAAATCAAAAAAAAATCCACATTCAGGCTGGTCAACCCATCGGACCTTCCCGTGGATTCTCTCTGTCCCTGCCTAGACCCAATATCCCTAAGCGTCAAAGAAAAAAGAAAAACATCTGAGGTCCCCACATGTACCAAACAACAGAAAACATAATTCTTCAAAAAATTTATTCAGAAAGAATATGACACAAATGATGTATTACACATGCAAATATGTATTCATATCAGTGTAGACACTGGAATGTAGTCCACTACACTGCAGCTCCTCAGCAGTGTCGATCCAATGCAACATCGATGATGGAATCGGAACATTTCCACACCGTCCTTGTTCAGCTTCCTCCAGTCCATTCATATTGTCCATGTTTGAGTATTTGAATCCCACTCTGCACATTCCCCATATGCTTCTGGAAGAAAAGAAAACACCAACCAGTATCTTTTGGAAAGCAACACATGAAAATTAAAACATCAATATCAAAAATAATATATGCAAAAGCAGAGTAATATCAAAAATATTAAAAATAATATATATATAAATGATATATAAAAATGAATCACATTCCATTTCCCCCTTTGACTCATAAGAAAACACTAAATATCACAACAATATGCAAAGAAATTAGAAAATTATTGCACAATCAGATATTCAAAATTGATATCTATCCATCAATACTCCATCCAGTACCACTTGTTCATCTCCATCTAGATCAGTCACGGTTAACAACGGCATCTGAGTGTTGTCTCCAGGCATCACAACTCCGACCCATCTCAATATCATAGCCTTCGCAAAAGTCAATAACAAAGTACAAAAGCAAAACATCGCACACAGCGCTACAAGAGCTGCTACTAAAATCTGAACTACCATTCCTTTTTTTCACAAATCCCTTGACTTTGTGGGTGATAAACTGCTCCTAGACGTTGCTTAATTCCCAATTTTTGCTAAATCAATTTCACTGATTTATCCACAAACTCTTTCCCATTATCTGAGGATATTCGATCGGGAAGTCCCCACCTGCTTATGACTTCTTTACACAAGAACTTGGCAACCGACTAAGCGTCTTTTCGCTTGGTTGGACATGCCTCCGAACATCGTGAAAATCTATCCACAACCACCAGCATGTATCTTTTTCCTTCAACTGGTTTTATCATTCAACAAAGTTGATAACCAACTCACGCATAGGACCTCTCGGTGTTGGAATGTGACCAGGAAGTACAGTCACACATTTTTCAGACAGATTGTGCACCTGCCTATGACATAGTCAACCTGTTCAAGCAAATATGGTGCCCAAAAACCATACTCCTTTGTGATCTTTCTCCTAACCTCCCCCCTTGCAACATGAGCTAACCCATGTGCTTCCTGAATCATCAGACCTAAGAGGTCTAGAGGCGCTACTATCAACCCCTCGTTGTTTCTCCAAAGACCCGTAGCATCTTTGAATGGCACCTCGGTCTAGCCATAACTGTTTGTCAATAGTAGAAGCAATAATTTTGTAATTTTGTCTTCCATGTCCACTCCATGAGTGACCAGAAAAACCTTGCCCAATTTGTCCGCTCCTGTGACGGCTTTTGCAGCTTCATCAGCAGCTTTGTTCCCTTGTGTGACTTTTGACACATCTGTTTTATGAGCTGCACACTTAGCTATCGCTATCGCTTTAGGCTTCATCATAGCATGCAACAGTTTCATTATTTGCGCGTAATGTTGTATCGGAGAACCATCCGATTTCTTAAACCCTCGCCCTTTCCACACTGCTCCAAACAAATGACATACACTATGTGCATATGCAGAATCAGTATATATCGTCACTCGCTTTCCTTCTGCTAACAAACACGCTTCTGTTAGCCCCACAAGTTCAGCAAGTTGTGCGGACGCAGGCTGTGGTATTACTTCAGCCTTTTCAACAACAAATCCAGTTCCTTGGGCTTTAACTACTTTATAGCCAGCACACAATTTATCTCCCACACGATAACAAGACCCATCAGTCCAATACTCCAGGTCTGCCTCACATAATGGAAGGGCTTGCAAATCTGATCTAAGCCTCAAGTATTTCTCTGCTTCTTGAACACAATCATGTGGCTCACCATCCTCTGAAGTTGGCAAATTCTCGGCTGGATTCACCGTATCACACCTCACTAGGGTGACATCTTCCTGCTCTAAGAGCCTATGATAGTCTCTGAGCCTAGGCATAGTCAATGTATATTTTCCATAGTTCAGAAGATTTCTGAGACTATGATGGGTAAGAATTGTTACTGGGTAACCCATCGTAACAGATGACGCTTTGTCATACATTGAATATACTCCCACCATTGCTCTGTAGCACAGTGGTAGCCCTAGTTCTACTTCTGAATAGGCAGTAGAGTAGTAGGAAATAGGTTGAGGATTCGTCCCTGTACCTGTCGGCTGACAAAGAACTGCACATGCATATTTACATCGAGTAGAAGTAGACACATATAGCAAGAAATTCTTAGAGTAGTCTGGTAGTGTGAGGGCTGGTGCCTCTTGTAACCTCTGTTTGCTTGTTTAAAATGCTACAAGGCCTTCCTGTGTCCAGGAAAGATTGCTATGGAGTTGACCATTCCCAGTATCTTTAACCATAGCTCTCAGCATAGCCCTCAACCCAGGCTGAAGAATAACCAGCAATACCAAGAAATGTCATCATCTCTCTGACAGTTCTAAGCTTCGGAGCCTTACGAATAGCTTCCAATTGACTGTCAGAAATGCTTCTGTGTCCATGCGTTATTTTCTGACCCAAATAAACGACTTTCTCCTTGCAATATTGCAACTTTTTCTGTGAAACTTTATGCCCCTTTTCTGCCAATATCTGTAGCAATTTAATTGAGTCTTTATGACATGTTTCCTCATTCTGTGAACAGATAATTATATCACCCCGTACTGAATGACAGTGCTTTGCAATATCTGATCTATCCCTACCAAATCGTCCTTCAGTACTTTATTGAAAATGTGAGGACTATGTTTGAACCCTTGTGGCAATCTCCTCTACTCATAGAACTGTCCATTATATGTGAACCCAAATAAACCCTGACTTTCTACAGTAAGTGGAACACTAAAAATGCACCACATAAGTCTAACACCGTGAAATGTGTCGCATCAGGAGGAATTTGGGCTAACAAGGTATGCGGGTCTGGCACTTCTGCTGGAAAATCAGTTACTACTTCATTCACTGCTCTCAAATCATGAACCATACGATAAGTCTCATCGGGTTTCTTCACAGGCAACAAAGGCGTGTTACTCTGAGGATTTTTTATTGTCTTCAAAACACCTGCTTTCGAAAGTCCTTCAATTTGTGGTTCGATCCCTTGGATTGCTTCATCTTTCAATGGATACTGATTCTTCCAAGGAGGTCTGGCTCCTGGTCGAAGTTCAACTTTCACCGGTTGGGCTGATTTCACAAGTCCAATATCGGTACTGTGTTGAGACCACAAACATTCTGGAACTTGTTGCAACATCTCCTCTTTCATAGGGTCTGAATCCATCTTCGCACTGCAAATAGATTCATGTGTCATCCGTACAGCTTGTGGCTGTCCTTGTCCTTGAGCCGAAATCATATGATTTTGAGAAATCGCTGATCTTCACTCCTCCAAATCGCCAAATTCTCTTTCATCGGTACCAAAACAGCTTTCTCTGCTTCTGTCATCATTTCTCCTATTTGCTTCTGCTCATAGCCTTCAGAATCCAACAAGGTCACATGTGGCACACTCTTCTCAATCTCAAATTCTTTATCCAGATAATCGTCTGTGTTTCTCTTCATAGATGCTCCTTGTGGTCCTAAAATTATGCAACATGAGCTGAGTTGAACTTTCTTTGGTTGATGACTCAACCATTCCTCTGAGTTCGATTGGGCAGCATTCTTGAAATACTTGAGCGTACAATGAAATGGATATTCCGGAAGCCTCGCATCTGGCACGTTTGCCACAATAAATTTCTCCCATATCTTAGCCGGCTTCAAAAAATCTGCACTGAGATTTCCAATCCCAAATACTGAAGAAGAGTCCATCTCTGTCGTCATCAACAATTGATAAACCGTTTCTTTTGGCACTTCTACCAGACAGCCGTCTGGCGTACATTTTATTGTACAATTCAATCTACACAATGCATCTCTTCCCAACAATGCAATAGGTGTATATTCCAATACCAGTATGGGTATTGTAGTTTTCTGATTTTTATAGCAGAGCTCAATTGGTTCCGTAAGAGGAATCAGCTGTTTCACTCACTCAAACCCGATTGTCCGAATCAGTTGATTGGACATTGGGAGATGTGTAGCATCTTCAGGCCGAACACAGGTGAAAGCAGCTCCGCTATCCGCCATCACTTCCAATGGACGGTTGTTTACTTTCACCTCAATTGTTGGATCTTTTTCCGGTCCTGATGCTACCAGCTGACACCCCCCTTTCGGATCTTCTTGGCCCCTGTATCTTCCTCGGAAATTTACTCTGGTGTTTCCTCCTGGCCCATTACACTCACGGGCAAAGTGACCAACCTGTCCACAATTATAACACACTTCTGAAGATTGCTGGAAGTATGGATTAAATCTTCCTCCTCTTCCTCTTCCTAAGCCTTCTCGTCCTCTTCCTCTCCAATTCTGTGTCTGTCCGGAAACTGGCTGTGGATATGAAACAACTGGTCTTACTAGTGGTGTCTGGGACAATTGCGGTTGGACCTGGGGCAGTGATTGTTGATTTGGTGAACACTGATTCTGCATAACCAAAGCTTGTTTCTTCTCCTTCTTATTCTCCACCAGCTGTATTTGATTTAGTTTTCTGAGAGTTTCTTGGTCCTGTTCTTTCTGGTTGTGTTCCTTTTTCCTGTATAGATCCACTTGATGGGCTATATGATCTGTATAGATACCTTTTGCCATGCTTCCAAGTCCAACCACCTCTGCCAGTTTTCTCCTTACTGGTGAGGGCAGTCCCATCTGCAGTTTGGCTCGCAAAATTGACTGCTCTATTTGACTCACATCTGGATCATTTCCAGTAATATTTCTCCACACTTGATGAGCTCTTGACACATAGGCTCTCGGATTTTCTTGTTGTCCTAGTGGGTCAATCAGAATGTTGTCAGGATGCATATTTGTTGGAAACGTATCTTTCAGTGCTCTCCACAGCCAATTTCTACTTGCAGCTAACAACTCAGGATCATTCACCGCAGTCCCCACATATCAATTAAGTCCAGCTCTCTGAAAAATGTATTCCATACCTGGAATCCCAAGGAGATTAGCCAAAAGTCTCTTAATGTCTCCTATGGCAGACTGTGTTCCCACCGTAATTTCTTCCAACTTTGAAATCCAAGGATGTGCTCCATCTTGAAGAATAGGCAGCTTCTCAAGTATATCTGACATATCGGTATTCTGCAAAGGCTTATACTCCAGGTTCTGTCCTCGGATTATCACTGGCATCTTCTTACTTGTGCTCCCTTTTCTTGGGATCCTTTTTTCAGCAGTTTTTCCTTCTGTATCTTCAGCTTCTCGAGTTGTTCTTCCAATTCTCTTACTTCTAAATTATTCGACTTATCCAAGCATCGATCCATATCTCTTTCTATTTTTTCTGTGCTAGTCATTGTAGGATAAAATCCTCTTGAACGTGAAGCACCTTTAATCTCCAAATCTTCATCGCTGTCTCCATCTTCACTTTCATCAGAGTTCGGATCTCTTGTATCCTTCTTCCAACACCCCGTCTTTCCGCTCTGGCCAACCTCCGTCTGATCACAGGGTCATATCCACCCATGATCTCTTCTGAATCACTCTGATCATCATCTTCAAATTCCATCCTCCTGAACCTCACTCTACCCTTAGTTTCCAGACGTGTCGTTTTCTTCTTACTTTTGGATTAATCTTTATGGTCGTTTCTGCTTGTCCTCGCTCTATTATTCATTCATCTTCATCTCTGATGCAATAATGACCCTCCTGATCACTGGAAGATGAGGATAGACGTCCTTAAACTCTACTTCTTCCTCGTAAGGGTCTTTTTGCTGAATCCATATGTGAGAAAGGTGTATTGACTTCTGCCATTCTTTTTTCTGTTACCTTCGCCTCTTTTGCCATTTTCTCTATACCTCTGTCTCTTGTATTAGTTTGTCCCTCATTTTCAAACATCTTAAGAACACCCAGCTCTTTGTCTCTTTACTTTTTCCCCATTTTTTGATCTGCTTTATACAGTTCAATTCACTTTAGGGGAACCTTATCTATGGAGCGTGCCTCCTTGTTAACATTCATGTTTAATAACCCATGAGACAAAGTAACGTGTGCACCAGTTTTATTGACAAACCACAAAATCATTACTCAACATTTATGACCAACAAAATAATCTCCAAAGTATTTGATTTAATCATAATCAGTTCTCCGGGAGCACACATAGGGCAATACATTTCCACATTCTAGATCGTTCCAGCCATGTTCACCTTCAGAGGAAACACGGGACAGAAATTAACACCGATGTAAACAGAATAGTGTGAGATTTGTTAAATGGACTATGAATAAAGTTGAACGTGATAGTGGGCTTACTGTACCTCCAAAGTTCATCACAATACATGGCTCTCTGCCACCATTGTTATTGGGCTCTCCTTGTTTCCAGTTCTGGTAATCAAAGTTAGCGCCATCACTCCAGAACCATAGCCTGTCCTGTGGGGAAGTAGTGAGGTCTCAGAATGAAAGATATCCCACTGTTTTAATGGATACTGATCCATCTACGCTCTTAGAAAATGGGTTTCCAAAAGGGCTCCGTGGCTGTCCCCATAGCAGAACCCTTTTTGGATCCAGGTAGAACCCTTTCCCTCTGTGGAAAAGTGTTATTCAAAAGGGTTCTCCTATGGGGACAGCCAAAGAACCGTTTTTGGTTCTAGACACTATACCCAGTGTGTTAGTGAATACTGATCTTTCCTACAATACTACCCCACTATGTGTTAATGGACACTGCAGTGGCATCAATCAATCAATAACTCCCAACCAAACTTACTGCAGTAGAGCACTTTTTACCAAAACAATGGATTGACCTAACAGTTGTGCAATGTTGGTCAAATCTAATTCAGAACGTGTCACAGCTGAATGGACGCCGAAGCTGCTGCCATCATGCTGGCAGAGTCACTAAACACAAATACTGCATTTATAGATGGTACATGGAGTGTGCCCCTGGCTGTCCAGGAACACTTATTTAAGTGATCTTTTGCTACTTAAGTTAATTTAAAATTCACCACTTCAACATAATGAGAACTATCTCCAGCGCAACATGTGAAAACGCATCTACGTTTTTTTACAAAAATATATATAAAGGTCAAACGTTACCCGGTGACATCAAAAGTTCAAGCCATGATTTTCAAACAGATACGGAGACATGGGGCGCAAAAAAATACTCTGGCTAAAAACAGTTTGTCACTTTTAATCCTACCCTGTGATGTCACATATAAGCTTTTTACATTTACGTCATTTAGTAGACGCTCTTATCCAGAGCGACTTACAGTTAGTGAATACATATTTTTTTATACTGGCCCCCCGTGGGAATCGAACCCACAACCCTGGCGTTTTCTATTAAGGCATTAAATCGCTCTGACTTAAGTATGATAACTGGGTACCTTTCCCACCAGTCCCAGAATAGTATCAATTCCTCCAAGCCAGGTAGCAGTGAAACTGCCAGTCTTGGAAGACACTACATCCTGTAGAAATTGCGCCTCCTCAGAGCTATGCACAGACGCCAGGTTTGCTCCAAGGGACATACAATGCCGCTAGAGAAAGCAGTAGAAAGGGACAAACGCATTTCATAATGATTAAAAGGGAAGTTCAGTATTTTACATGAGGCATGTGTTGCCAGTATAGAAAATATAACTTCTAAGGTAATGTCAAAGAAAATAGTTGATTTCAATTGAACATTATTTTGCTTATTTCACAGTAGATAGTAAGCATGATACCTCTGCTTCAGGCCAGGTCCTTGCAGTCTTGACAAACATGAAGCAGCGTGATCCATAGTCAGTCCAACCGCGGGGACACAAGCGGTTTCCTGATTAAACTGTAAAGAGAAGTTGCAGCCGGCTTTAAAGGCTAGTCGAGACGGCTCTACAAATCACAACTACAATATTATTAGTATGTCAGTCAGTCACCTCTGCTACAACAAAACAAATACAGAATGAATCATGTAAAGTGGACTCTTACTTGCGTCTCCCAGAGCAAAGGCAGCACTGAGAAGCAGAAGAACGGTCAACATGGCCATGGGGAGTCTCCTGAGACAGACAAAGAGAAACCATCAAGACAAATTCAGTGAGTCCTTCAGAGTGTAGGGGAGTGCAGTGTTCCCCTAACCTCACCAAGTACCCCAGCCATTCCACTTATCAGATGTATTCCAGGACTACCTAATCAGAGCAGATTCAACTAATGAAGGGCTAAGGAATACCAGATATTGTCATCCCCATACAGTAGATCACCACAGGAATATGTCTGCTTTCCAAAATGGCACCCTATTCACTATGCAGTGAGGAGAATTTCTGGGGGGTTGGGGGGGTATTTCTCTCCACTCATACAGAAGTAATTAAGGCCTAGTTCACAAATTGAGGAATTCCCTGCAGCTATGTTATTGTCACTACTACGCATCTGTCAGAATGCAGGAACTATGGTTGAAGACAAACTTCAATACTGTTTTGTTTTATAATTATCCAACTAAAAATAAAGGCACAGTACAAACGGCCGGCAGGTAAGGCCTTGATAGCTGTTGTGTTCCTGGAGGGAATACACCACATTAACATACTTAATTGACCAGTGCCATAACTAATAACAGCAGTATCTCAAGTTGGCTACGCCAGCCCAACATTATACCTTTTTATTAACTAATGAAGCAAGGTTTAAGGGCATTCCATAGCAACAGTTTGCGAGATGACGAATGGTTCAATGAGGTACCTGCTAGCAGCATATGTCCCACCTCTGAAGCTACATCCATAATCCGCTAGATGGTTCTGATAGCAACGCAAACTGATCTAACCAGTGATCAATAAATCATTAAATCTAGTTCAACCACAACCTCTGGCTTCATACATGTTTCCTCCACTTCCAGTCTGGGGCAGTACGGTGCCCATTTTGCGAGGCAGATTAGCTAGACAGACAGACGTGCACACAAAGTGACATCCATTTCAGTTTTTGATTTTGGGGAGGGGTGAATATAAGTACTGGATTTCATTGTTTCTTGTTCACCGCGGTGCCAATGGCAACCAATCAGAACAGTCTTAAGGATTATGGATGTAAAACATTCTGCTAGCCGGTACCATCATTGGACCATGCCTCATCTCACAAGCTGTCTCAAATTCCTTAAACTTAAATTAATCAAAAAGGTGTAAATACTGGGCTAGTTACACCATATAACAATACACAAGCTGGAATTGGTGATTGGCAGAGTGAGTTCAGGTGTGGTGAGTTAGCAGGAGAGGGGCGTGTCCAGAGGGTAATTGGGAGTTTGTGGAATTGGCACGATCATTCAAAACAAGTGCACTACATTTGTGCAGGGCCACATATTCACTATGGGCTCTGGTCAAAAGTAGCGCACTACATAGGGAATAGAGTGATATTTGGGATGCAGACACATACAGTATTAGATGAACAGATGTTGAAATCTCACTTTCTGAAATCCTGCCTGTGAGTTGAGTTCTACCTCTCCCTCCTCTCCTTGAGGGACAAGGACCTGAATGGTCGGTAGTGGAAAGACACAGGAAGAAGAGAGATCATGATACAGGAAGACACAGGAAGAAGAGAGATCATGATACAGGAAGACAGGAAGAAGAGACATCATGATACAGAAAGACACAGGAAGAAGAGAGATCATGATACAGGAAGACACAGGAATAAGAGAGATCATGATACAGAAAGACACAGGAAGAAGAGAGATCATGATACAGGAAGACATAGGAAGAAGAGAGATCATGATAATAATAATATTCCAACCCGACCAGGCTGGTCTTTCCTCCTCCACCCAGACCCCTCTCGCATGGCCCAAGGACCCGGCCCTGGCGGCTATCCAGCCGTCTGTAATACGTCGGATCCCAGGCTACAGCGTATCCTTTCGTAGCAGAGTTTGTTGTAGCGTTCAGCGTTTGCCTCAATGATTTTCTCCATTCTCGCCCCGGGAGAAGAGGGCTGATAAATTAGCCGTCTTTCCGCTTTGATATTAACATTATCATTCATTTCAGTTTTTATATCTGGTTTTATTTATCGTAAATGCTCATTTTGCAGGTAGTCTCTCGAGGCTGTTCACGGGGTACACATATGGGCTATCTGTACATCCAGCTTTCATATTCACTATCATAAATGGAATGTTTAGCAGCTGAAATAATTACGATTGACTATCACTCAGAACTTCCATATTAATTCTCAGATAAGTTTCATGTTGTGCTTCCCATCAGCGTCTCGTCAACAACTAAACAGAATTTCGGGAATTTTAAAAATAAAAGTCCCCCACTAATAGTAGGAAAGTGTCAATGACCTGTACTTATTCATGATATATAAAATAATTGTCTCAACATGAACAGTTATTCATATTTGTTCATGTTTAAGTGCTTCCCCACTCTCACCAGTAGAACTACATCCTGTTCATGCTACAGTAAATTCCATTACAATTAACTAGTGCACCCTCTGATTGTCGCTCTCTGATGACGTCCTTCCGGAGATTCCAGCAGCTGAGAGTAGTGGAAAGCCTGGTCGAGAAATTATGTCCCTACTTTTCCACTAGTTGTCCCCAGTCAGTTCTGTGGTCATGGTTAGAAGGGATCCAGTTTTTCGACAGATTAAACTTTTGGTAGCAGGTTATGAGAATTAACGTGGACCAACTCTGGGAAGAGAGTAGGGGAGAGCTTTCGGTGAGCAAAGAAGGCTAGCTAGAGGGGGAAAATGGAGTCCCTTGAGAAGGCAAGATGCAGATGGATGTTAGGAGAAATGCAGTATTATCATAAGGAGACTTGGATGATGGAGGAGGAATGGCGGGGTAAAAGCGAGGTAGAGGAGGTCTAGGAGAGAGAGGGAGGAAGACTGTGAGCTTGAGTCTTTTAAAAATGGTGGGAAAAAGGGAGAGAATGAGGGTGAAGTATCGGAGGTGGTAGGTCTGGTGAAGTATCGGACGTGGTAGGTGTGGTGAAGTATCGGAGGTGGTAGGTGTGGTGAAGTATTGGAGGTGGTAGGTGTGGTGAAGTATCGTAGGTGGTAGGTGTGGTGAAGTATCGGAGGTGGTAGGTGTGGTGAAGTATCGGAGGTGGTAGGTGTGGTGAAGTATTGGAGGTGGTAGGTGTGGTGAAGTATCAGAGGTGGTAGGTGTGGTGAAGTATCGGAGGTGGTAGGTGTGGTGAAGTATCGGGGGTGGTAGGTGTAGTGAAGTATCGGAGGTGGTAGGTCTGGTGAAGTATCGGAGGTGGTAGGTTGGTGAAGTATCGGAGGTGGTAGGTGTGGTGAAGTATCGGAGGTGGTAGGTGTGGTGAAGTATCAGAAGTGGTAGGTGTTGTGAAGTATCGGGGGTGGTAGGTGTGGTGAACTATCGGAGGTGGTAGGTGTGGTGAAGTATCGGAGGTGGTAATTGTGGTGAAGTATCGGAGGTGGTAGTTGTGGTGAAGTATCGGAGGTGGTAAGTGTGGTGAAGTATCGGAGGTGGTAGGTGTGGTGAAGTATCGTAGGTGGTAGGTGTGGTGAAGTATCGGAGGTGGTAGGTGTGGTGAATTATCGGAGGTGGTAGGTGTGGTGAAGTATCGGAGGTGGTAGGTGTTGTGAAGTATCGGAGGTGGTAGGTGTGGTGAAGTATCGGGGGTGGTAGGTGTGGTGAAGTATCGGAGGTGGTAGGTGTGGTGAAGTATCGGAGGTGGTAGGTGTGGTGAAGTATCGGAGGTGGTAGGTGTGGTGAAGTACTAGTTGACAGGATGGTGGGGTCATATTAGTGGCGTTTGATGGTGGGGTCAAATTATTGGTGTTTGATGGTGGGGTCATATTAGTGTATTTTGATGGTGGGGTCATATTAGTGGCGTTTGATGGTGGGGTCATATTAGTGACTTTTGATGGTGTGGTCATATGTGTGTAGAACAAACCTTTCTGACACTACAGACAGAAGTTGGCATATCGGGGGTACCCGCGATGCTTGTGGGGGTCGTAGAGCAAAATGGAGAACAACATTGTGTTCTTGAGTCTCATTTTTCCATAAAGGGGTGATATTAGTTTGTTGGATCAAACCAGTGACACTACAGACTTTTCCGTGAGAAGACCCATTTTCGGGTCTGACAAACATCATTGTAGCTCCTTTCACTGCAGATGAGGGAGGCAGACATCGGAGGATGAGGTGGATTGAGACGCAGCCCATGCAATAAAAAACAGATCTCTAGCTTAAACAGACGGATTTTGATGGGAATTCTTTGTTATACCAATTAGATTTCCACCGGGGCGCAGACATTGACTGTTACTTACCTTTCTGGAAAGTCGTAGCACAGATATTATGGGTCATATCTTTTGAACAGTAATGGCTAGAATCAAGCCATTTTCTCAGGAGGAAAATAGGTAGACTTGGCTACGTTAGCCCCACTGACGTTAGTTACTCCGCAATGAGTCTTGATCTGAGTACCCTGGCGATCTCTAGATTGGAAATCCATTCTACACCATCTGATTGGTCCCAGAAACCAAAGGGTTGGGCCAGAGCCAGAACACGCGTGAGTAAAGTGGCGTTTTGAAAACGTGCCATTGTCCTTGATACTCTGATTGGTTAGAGATGATCCAATCTCAGATGTTTTGTACAACACCCCTCATTTTGACGTCACCAAAACCGACTTCGTTGATCATCATCTCAGACTGATGTATGCAGTGAATGATAGAGCAGTGGAAGAATTCAGTTTGAGTCATCAGGCAAGTGGAAAGGTTGAGCGAGACTGCAAATTCAAAGACAGCCTATATTTCTATACTCAAGAAAGAGAAAAACATAGCTAGACTGTTGTTTTACTATTAAACTCAATGCTGCTATTGTTATAATTTCGTAAAGTAGCTTGTCAAAGGGTAGCTAACTAGAAGGCTGGTGGTGACTAGTTACGGGGAAGCAAGAGTCGCCTGTGTGATCTGTATAATCCGAGCTTGAGCGGAGCTGGTCTGCCTCTCTGCCCACACTCATCACTTGCTCCTCCTCTGATGATGATGATGATGAAGGCTGTGTGTCGGGTGTGGTGTGTTCTTCCCACTGCTGAACAGAACTGCACTGCGCATATGTGCTGCTAATAATAAATGTGCTTATCACTGAAAAGCTCACAATATCTCCAAAAACTTTTGCCCTGTCCATTTAGAAATATCATTTTCATTAGTTATAGTCTCATCAATTGTCACTGAACATGTGGTGTTTGACAAATATTTTTGTCACTAATTATGTTGACAAAATTAACACTTTTCTGGTGGACTTGACGTTAGACAAAAATCTGACAGAGTTCATGTTTTATAGAGTTGACAAAAATGTCATTTATTTTTCATTCAAGTGGTGTACAAAGTAGCAAAATAGTTTTTCCTCAGTTGCTTTATGACTAAAACCTAATGAAAATAAACATTCAAAGCCTATCTTAATCCATCAGGGAGATGTAGTTGACAGTTTCTGGTTGCGACCATGGTGATTTCCAAATGATTTGTTTAGATCTATCAAAAGTTGGAAGTTGAGTCGGAAGTTTACATACACTTAGGTTGGAGTCATTAAAACTCGTTTTTCAACCACTCCACACATTTCTTGTTAACAAACTAAAAGTTTGCCAAGTCGGTTAGGACATCTACTTTGTGCATGAAACAACTCATTTTTCCAACAATTGATTACAGACAGATTATTTCACTTATAATTCACTGTATCCCAATTCCAGTGGGTCAGAAGTTTACATACACTAAGTTGACTGTGCCTTTAAACAGCTTGGAAAATTCCAGAAAATTATGTCATGGCTTTAGAAGCTTCTGATAGGATAATTGACATCATTTGAGTCAATTGGAGGTGTACCTGTGGATATATTTCAAGGCCTACCTTCAAACTCAGTGCCTCTTTGCTTGACATCATGGGACAATCAAAAGAAATCAGCCAAGACCTCAGAAAAAAAAAAATGGTAGACCTCCACAAGTCTGGTTCATTCTTGGGAGCAATTTCCAAACGCCTGAAGATACCACGTTCATCTGTACAAACAATAGTACGCAAGAATAAACACCATGGGACCACGCAGCCGTCATACCGCTCAGGAAGGAGACGCGTTCTGTCTCCTAGAGATGAACGTACTTTGGTGCGAAAAGTGCAAATCAATCGCAGAACAACAGCAAAGGACCTTGTGAAGATGCTGGAGGAAACAGGTACAAAAGTACACAGTAAAACGAGTCCTATATATCGACATAACCCGAAAGGCCGCTCAGCAAGGAAGAAGCCACTTCTCCAAAGCCGCCATTAAAAAGACAGACTATGGTTTGCAACTGCACATGGGGACAAAGATCGTACTTTTCTGAGAAATGTCCTCTGGTCTGATGAAACAAAAATATAACTGTTTGGCCATAATGACCATCGTTATGTTTGGAGGAAAAAGGGGGATGCTTGCAAGAACACCATCCCAACCGTGAAGCACGGGGGTGGCAACATCATGCTGTGGCGGTGCTTTGCTGCAGGAGGGACTGGTGCACTTCACAAATTAGATGGCATCATGAGGAAGGAAAATTATGTGGATATATTGAAGCAACATCTCAAGACATCAGTCAGGAAGTTAAAGCTTGGTCTCAAATGGATCTTCCAAATGGACAATGACCCCAAGCATACTTCCAAAATTGTGGCAAAATGGTTTAAGGACAACAAAGTCAAGGTATTGGAGTGGCCATCACAAAGCCCTGACCTCAATCCTATAGAACATTTGTGGGCAGAACTGAAAAAGCGTGTGCGAGCAAGGATGCCTACAAACCTGACTCAGTTACACAAGCTCTGTCAGGAGGAATGGGCCAAAATTCACCCAACTTATTGTGGGAAGCTTGTGGAAGGCTAGCCAAAACGTTTGACCCAAGTTAAACAATTTAAAGGCAATGCTACCAAATACTAATTGAGTGTATGTAAACTTCTGACCCACTAGGAATGTGATGAAAGAAATAAAAGCTGAAATAAATCATGCTCTCTACTATTATTCTGACATTTCACATTCTTAAAATGAAGTGGTGATCATAACTGACCTAAAACAGGGTAATTTTACAAGGATTAAATGTCAGGAATAGTGAAAAACTGATTTTAAATGTATTTGGCTAAGGTGTATGTAAACTTCTGACTTCAACTGAACATAAGATCCCTTTTCAGTTAAAATTCAATATTTGCCATTTCAAAACTTTTGGGGAGAGTTTGAAATTGGGATCCCTTGCTCCGGACAGCAGCATTTCTAGGCACGGAGCCAACATGGAAATGCATAATATTCAAAATATTAAAAGATTTCCAAAAGCAAATCTTTCCCCTTATAAAATTCCCCTAAATGGAATTCGTAATCTAAAATAATGAAACCAAATCATCTTTTTTCCAACTATAAAAAAAATGTTTTCCTGTTGTGAAAATGATTTTCCCGACTTTCATTAATCTCTGATAGACAGGAGTAATTATATAATTTTGTCAAGTTCAATTCAATTCAAGAGACGGGACGGGGCACGCGTAGACAAGATGGCGTATTGAATTGAAATCGGTACAAAACACCTCAAGATAAAAACATAATATTCAAAATCAGTAAGTTAGACTAAATATTAGCATTTCATATATTCACAGTTAATATAATTCAATCTGGATAATAACACAAAACAGATCATAAGGCTAGAGAAATATATCGACAAATATTACAACAACACGCAACACCCAAACATGACTGAAGACAAGCGTGGAGAGCCGATCCCCAAAAGGAAACACGACTCATCTACTGATACAGATGATATATGCTTTTCACCACTGGGTATGGTAAGTGTGGAAAGCGACCTGTTGAAGTCGATAAATGACAAATTGGGCATACTAGAATTGGTCAGTAAAGACGTAAAAGAGTTGAAAGCGAGTCTTCAAATGAGTGATGAAAAAGTTTTGGTAATAGAGAAAGAAACCAAAGAATTAAAAGTGACAGTCTCTAAAATGGAAACGGACGTTAGGGAACTAAAAAAGGAGAACAACCTTCTGAGAGAAGCCTTACTAGACATCCAAACTAGATCGATGAGGGAAAATCTAGTACTTACGGGTATTCAGGAAAAGGAGGGAGAAATAACAGAGAATATTATGAAGGACTTCCTGCATACAGCGCTACAAATCCCACTCGAGGCTGTCGATAAAATCCAACTGGAACGTGTACATCGTTTCGGAAAAAGGGGACAGAAATATGAGCGCCCAATCGTTGCCAAATTTGCTTTTTTTAAGGATAAAGCTATGGTGAAAAGCCTAGGAAAAAGACTTGCTGGCACGAAAATAGGCATGAATGATCAGTTCCCGAGGGAGATTGTAGAAAGGCGCAAAATTCTGTATCCAATCTTCAAGGAAAACAGATTAAAAGGGAAACGTGTTGCACTCGTGGTGGATAAATTATATATTGACAACCAAATGTTCAGAGACACAAAGACTACTCCATGGCTATTCTAAAAGTTGTAATAGAGTGGCTGCTAGTACTCCGGAGACGACGACCGCCGAAGCCTGCCCGAACAAGGAGAAGGGGCCGCCTCGGCCGAAACCGTGACAGTACCCCCCCCTTGACGCACTCCAGCCGTGCGCCGCCTCCGGCCTCGGGGACGACCAGGAGGACGCGGAGCAGGGCGCGTAGGATGACCACGATGGAATTCGGTCAGAAGAGACGGGTCCAGAATGTCCCTCCTCGGCACCCAGCACCGCTCCTCCGGGCCGTAACCCTCCCACTCCACGAGATATTGGAGACCCCCATCCGGCGTCTCGAATCTAGGATGGCCCGAACAGTGTGCGACGGAGCCCCTCGATGTCCAACGGGGCGGAGGAGTCTCTTCTATCTCAAAGTCCTGGAGTGGACCAGCTACCACCGGCCTGAGGAGAGAGACACATGGAACGAGGGGTTAATATTTTTTGTAATCAATGGGCAGTTGTAACCTGTAACACACCTCGTTCAATCTCCTCAGGACTTTAAAAGGCCCCCACAAACCGCCGACCCAGCTTCCGGCAGGGCAGGGAGGAGGGGCAGGTTTCTGGTTGAGAGCCAGACTTCGATCTCCAGGTGCGTACACTGGCCCCTCACTGCGGTGGAGGTCGGCGCTCATCTTCTGTCGACGGATGGCTCGCTGCAGATGGACGTGTGCAGCATTCCACGTCTCCTCCGAGCGCCGCACCCACTCATCCACAGCAGGGGCCTCGATCTGGCTCTCATGCCAAGGTGCCAGAACCGGCTGGTACCCTAACACACACTGGAAAGGGGTTAGTTTAGTGGAGGAGTGGCAGAGAGAATTCTGTGCCATCTCGGCCCAGGGCACATATCTCGCCCACTCCTCCGGCCGGCCCTGACAATATGACCTCAGAAACCTACCCACATCCTGGTTGACACGTTCGACCTGCCCATTACTCTCCGGGTGGTAACCCTTTGTAAGGCTCACCAAAACCCCCAACCGTTCCATAAACGCTCTCCAGACTCTGGAGGTAAACTGGGGGCCTCGATCAGACACTATATCCTCGGGTACCCCGTAATGCCGGAAGACGTGAGTAAATAGAGCCTCAGCGGTGTGTAGGGCAGTAGGAAGACCCGGCATGGGAAGGAGACGACAGGCCTTCGAGAACCGATCCACAACGACCAGGATGGTGGTATTCCCCTGTGAGGAGGGAAGGTCGGTAACAAAATCCACCAAGAGGTGAGACCAGGGTCGTTGTGGAACGGGCAGGGGTTGTAATTTACCCCTGGGCAAGTGTCTGGGCGCCTTACACTGGGCACACACTGAGCAGGAGGAGACATAAATCCTCACATCCCTGGCTAACGTTGGCCACCAGTACTTTGTACTAAGGCAGTGCACTGTCCGGCCAATACCTGGATGTCCAGAGGAGGGTGACGTGTGAGCCCAATAAATAAGCCGATCCCGGACCTCGAGCGGGACGTAACTCCGACCCACCGGACACTGTGGAGGGCTAGGGTTGGTGCGTAATGCCCGCTCGATCTCCGCATCGACCTCCCATACCACCGGTGCAACCAGACAAGACTCAGGTAGTATGGGAGTGGGCTCCACGCACCTCTCCTCTGTGTCATACCGCCGAGACAGGGCATCTGCCTTCCCGTTCTGGGACCCAGGGATGTAAGTGATCTTAAACACAAACCGGCGAAACATAGTCCATCGAGCCTGGCGAGGATTCAGTCTCCTAGCTGCCCGAATGTATTCCAGGTTACGGTGGTCAGTCAGAATGAGAAAAGGGTGTTGAGCCCCCTCAAGTCAATGCCTCCACACCTTTAGGGCCTGTACTACGGCTAACAGCTCCCTGTCCCCTACGTCATAATTCTGCTCCGCCGGACTGAGCTTCTTAGAATAAAAGGCACAGGGGCGGAGTTTAGGTGGTGTGCCGGACCGTTGTGAGAGAACAGCCCCGATACCGGCTTCAGACGCGTCCACCTCCACTTGGAATGGTAAGGTGGGATCCGGGTGCGCCAGCACTGGAGCCGAGGTAAACAGGTCCTTCAGTCTCCCAAAAGCCCTGTCCGCCTCAGCTGACCACCGCAAGCGCACAGGACCCCCTTCAGAAGGGACGGGCGTTATGGGAGCTGCCACCTGTCCAAAACCCGGATAAACCTCCGGTAGTAATTCGCAAAACCCAAGAACTGCTGCACCTCTTTAACCGTGGTTGGGGTTTGCCAAATACGCACGCGGCTGACACACGGTCAACCTCCATCCTCACCTCTGATGCAGACAACTGATAACCCAAAAAGGAGACCGACTCCTGAAAGAACAGACATTTCTCGGCTTTGACATACAGGTCATGCTCCAACAATCTCCTCAATACCCTGCGCACCAGGGCTACATGCTCGGCCCGAGTAGAACTGTACACCAGAATATCGTCTATGTACACCACTACTCCCTGCGCCTGCATGTCCCGGAAAATCTAATCTACAAAAGATTGGAAGACTGATTGAGCATTCATTAACCCCTATGGCATGACGAGATACTCGTAATGACCGGAGGTAGTACTAAATGCTGTCTTCCACTCATCGCCCTCTCTAATGTGCACCAAGTTATATGCTCTCCTGAGGTCCAATTTTGTGAAGACCCGTGCCCCGTGTAATGACTCCGTCATGGTCGCAATCAGCGGGAGTGGATAACTATATTTCACAGTCACCTAAATGAGACCGCGGTAATCAATACACGGACGCAAACCTCCATCCTTTTTCTTCACAAAAAAAGAAGCTTGAGGACGCGTGAGAAGTGGAGGACCGTATGTATCCCTGTCTCAGAGTGTCAGCTTCCTGCTTCCCCTGTTTGTCTCCTGGCCTCTAGAGGTCAGCTGTGTTCCCCTTTGCCTTAGTTTTTCCTCATGTGTCCTAATTAGCTTATCTATGTCACCTGTGCCTTGTTTCCCCTTGAGTATTTTAGCTGTGTGTTTTCCCCTTGTTTCTCACTTGGTTATTGCGTCCTGTCTATGTGTCTCCTGCTTTGTCCCACCGTATCAGTCCTAGTAAGTTATTCGAAGTTATCTTTTGTTTGTTTTTCTCCCCTCGGGGAGTTGTTTTGTTTTGCCTCCTGTTTTGAACATTAAATCTACTTACCTGGAGTTTTGCCTGGGGTGTTTCATTTGGGTCCTACAACATCTCCTCTGTGGCAAGGGGTAGTACCCCCAGCTCTACACATTTGAGACCGGAGTTCTAGCCCGGCTTGTGACAGAATAACCAAGTCAATCATGGACCCAGAAACACTCAGTTCCCAGGACCTGTTGGCGGTGATCATTCGACATGAGGCTTCTTTCCAGCGCCATGAAGCCGTTCTCAGCCGACAAGAGGAGCTGATGGCTAGACATTCTCAACTCCTGGCCGAAATGATGAGTTCCCTTCACCAGCTCTTTGAACGCCTCCTTGGTTCTCCCCCTTCCCCCGGTCACCTCCCAGTGACGACAGGCCTTCTCGGTTGGCGGAGCCCCGACTACCACCTCCCAAGCCCTTTTCTGGGGATCCAAGCTCTTGTCAGGGTTTCCTCACCCAATGCTCCCTCACCTTCGAGCTCCAACCCTCAAGTTTTCCCACAGACCGTTCCAAGATTGCCTACCTCATTACCCTTCTTTCAGACAAGGCGCTCGCCTGGGCCTCTGCGGTGTGGCAGTCCCAGGAGGCCTGTTGTGACTCCCACGCTGCATTTGTAGAAGAGTTCAAGCGGGTGTTCGATCATCCTGTCAGTGGGCGGGAGGCTTCCAAGCGCCTACTGTCTCTCCGTCAGGGCCCCCGAAGCACGGCAGATTTTGCCATTGAGTTCCGAACCATAGCAGCTAGGAGCGGATGGAATGATGAAGCGCTGAGGGTCTGCTTTCAGGGAGGGTTATCTGAGCCCCTTCAAGATGAGTTAGCCACCCGTGAACCAGCTGAAGATCTCGAGTCCCTCAAGCCTTGGCCATCCGCCTGGACAATCGTCTAAGAGAGCGGAGAACGGCTCGCCGTCAGGTGTCTCAGTCCCAAGTTCCTCTGAGCAGCTCTGTTTCTCCTGTTTGGACTCCGTCATTCAGAGCTGCCCCGGCTCCTGAACTGCCCCAGGATTCCCCGGAGAGCATGCAGTTAGGCCGTTCCAGGCTTTCTTCCAACGAAAGGGAACGTCGCATGAGGGAGCGTCGGTGCCTCTACTGCGGGGTTGCCGGCCACTTCCGCTCCACTTGCCCCGAGCTTTCGGAAACGCCTGTCCCGCCCAGCTACAGGAGGGTTGTGATGGGGAAAATTAGAGCTCCTCCTACTAACGCGGTCCTAGCTATTCCAGCCACTCTGTCCTGGGAGGGCCACCAGCATCGGGTCCAGGCTATGATCGATTCCGGTGCCGCAGGTGATTTTATGGATGTAACCTTGGCTAAGGAACTTAAGATCCCTACCCAACTACTTCCTCAACCCCAGGCAGTTACAGCCTTAGATGGCAGACCTCTGGAACCAGGAAAAGTTACTGAGGCGACTCAGTCCCTGCGACTTACCATCTCTCAACACCAGCAGGAGGAGACCTTCTATCTCATTGACTCTCCCGAGTATCCTATTATCCTGGGTCACCCTTGGCTATGCAGACATAATCCCCAGATCGACTGGCCTACTGGCACCATTCTTAGCTGGGGTCCCACTTGCCAACTCACCTGCATGCTTCAGAGTTCCTCAGCCCCTAGTACCCAGTTTCAAGAGTCTGTTGACGTCTCCCGAGTCCCCAGTGTTTACCATCGGTTCAAAGCAGTGTTCAGCAAGGCCCGGGCTACTGCCTTACCGCCTCATCGCACTTATGACTGTGCCATTGATCTACTCCCTGGGTGCTGCCCTCCTAGAGGTCGGATCTTTTCCTTGTCCTCCCCGAGCACGCAGCTATGGACACCTACATTAAGGAGTCCTTGGCAGCCGGCCTCATCTATGCCTCTACTTCCCCGGCTGGGGCGGGCTTCTTTTTGTTGAAAAGAAAGACGGGGGTCTGAGGCCTTGTATTGATTACCGGGGACTCAACAAGATCACGGTTCGGAATCGATACCCTCTTCCTCTCATGGCCACTGCTTTTGAGCTGCTTCAAGGGGCTTCCATTTTTACTAAGCTGGATCTCCGCAATGCTTACCATCTCGTGCGGATCCGGCCAGGAGACGAATGGAAGACGGCGTTCAACACGCCCACGGGACACTATGAATATCGGGTGATGCCGTTCGGGCTCACCAATGCCCCCGCAGTATTCCAAGCCCTGATTAATGATGTTCTCCGGGATATGCTTAATCTGTTCGTCTTCGTGTACCTGGACGATATCCTCATCTTCTCGAGGTCACTGAAGGAGCATGAGGGGCAGGTTAGCCGGGTTCTCCAGAGGCTCCTTGACAATCACCTCTACGTTAAGCCTGAGAAGTGTGAATTTCATGTTTCTCAGACTCAGTTTCTCGGGTTTATTGTCACTCCCGGGCACCTAGAGATGGATCCCAAGAAGGTCAAGGCGGTCCACGATTGGCCCACACCTGCCACGGTCAAGGAGGTTCAACGGTTCATTGGCTTTTCTAACTTCTATCGGAAGTTCATTAAGAATTTCAGCTCGGTGGTAGCCCCCTTGACGACGCTTACCAAGGGAGGAGGGACCAAGATTCACTGGGGTCCGAAGCAGCAGGGGCCTTCGAGGATCTCAAGCGCCGCTTCACTTCTGCTCCGATTCTGGTGACCCCTGACCCAGAGAGACCTTTCGTGGTGGAGGTGGACGCCTCAGAGGTGGGGGTGGGAGCCGTCCTGTCTCAGAGGGGTGCGGATGGGAGATTACACCCTTGTGCCTTCATGTCTCGCCGCCTGTCTGAGGCCGAGCGCAACTACCACGTGGGGGATCTAGAGTTGCTTGCAGTTAAACTGGCCTTGGAAGAGTGGCGCCATTGGCTTGAGGGGGCTCAGCACCCTTTCCAGGTTCTCACAGACCACAAGAACCTGGAATATCTCCAACAGGCTAAGCGGATGAACCCTCGGCAAGCACGATGGTCCCTTTTCTTTAATCGATTCCAGTTCATCCTGACTTACCGACCTGGCACCAAGAACGTCAAGCCGGATGCTCTGTCTCGAGTCTATTCTCCCGAGGTACAAGAGAAGCCCTTGGCATCGATTATTCCGAGGTCTAGGATCGTCGCACCTCTTCAGTGGGAACTAGAAAGAGGGTACGAGAAGCTCTTGCCCATGAGCCCGATCCAGGCGGTGGTCCTGCCGGTCGCCTGTACGTTCCTCTCTCGGTTCGGGCCCGCGTCTTGCAGTGGGGTCATGAGTCGCCCTTGACATGCCATCCTGGCAGTGCTCGCACACTGGAGTTCCTCCGACGGCGGTTTTGGTGGCCGTCCATCAAGAAGGCGTGCAGGTCTATGTTGAGGCCTGCCCTGTGTGCAACCAGGGAAAGTCGACACGCCAGCGACCCCAGGGACTGCTCCATCCCTTACCTGTTCCTCGAAGGCCATGGTCACACCTTTCTCTGGACTTTGTTACGGGACTTCCTCTATCCCAGGGCAACACCGTCATCCTTGTGGTGGTAGACCGTTTCTCTAAGGCTGCCCGGTTTATTCCCCTGCCCAAGCTGCCCTCGGCTAAGGAGACTGCGGAGCTCCTCATGAACCATGTCTTCCGGATATTTGGCATTCCCCTGGACGTGGTCTCTGACCGAGGTCCCCAATTCTCGTCCCGGTTTTGGGGGCCTTCTGCAGGCTTATTGGGGCCACAGCCAGCCTATCGTCAGGATTCCATCCAGAGTCTAATGGCCAAACGGAACGGATTAATCAGGATCTGGAGACCACCCTGCGGTGTATGGCGGCCAGTAATCCCACGTCTTGGGCCACCTATATCATTTGGGCTGAATATGCCCACAACACCCTCCAGTCCTCAGCCACCGGATTGTCCCCCCTTCGAATGCCAGTTCGGTTACAACCCTCCTTTGTTTCCAGAGGAAGAGGCGCAAGTTGGTGTTCCCTCGGCCCAGCGCTTTGTCCAACGCTGTAGGCGGACCTGGAAGAAGGCCAGGTGTACCCTCCTTCGGACCTCCCAGAGATACCAAAGTCAGGCTAATCGCCACCGACGGCCCCTAGTTTCCGAGCTGGTCAGAGAGTTTGGTTGGCCACTAAGAACTTGCCCCTCCGGGTCGAATCCAAGAAGCTTTCCCAGAGATACATCGGCCCTTTCCGCATTTCTAGAAAGGTTAACCCTGTGTCGTATCGTTTAGTTCTGCCTCGCTCCCTTAGAGTTAACCCCACTTTCCATGTTTCACTCCTTAAACCTGTCTTGTCTTCTCCTTTTGCCCCCCCCACAGACCCCCGCCACCTCCCAGGATCATAGACGGCCAGCCAGCCTACACAGTCCGCCGGATACTGGACTCCCGGAGGGTCCAGAACTCTCTGCAGTATCTGGTGGACTGGGAGGGCTACGGGCCAGAGGAGCGCTCCTGGGTTCCGGCCAGGGACATCCTGGACCCAGGGTTGATCCGAGATTTTCGCACCCTGGGGCCAGGGTGTTCCTGGAAGGAACGTCAGGAGTCGTTCCTAGAGGAGGGGGTCCTGTCAGCTTCCTGCTTCCCCTGTTTGTCTCCTGGCCTCTAGAGGTCAGCTGTGTTCCCCCTTTGCCTTAGTTTTTCCTCATGTGTCCTAATTAGCTTATCTATGTCACCTGTGCCTTGTTTCCCCTTGAGTATTTTAGCTGTGTGTTTTCCCCTTGTTTCTCACTTGGTTATTGCGTCCTGTCTATGTGTCTCCTGCTTTGTCCCACCGTATCAGTCCTAGTAAGTTATTCGAAGTTATCTTTTGTTTGTTTTTCTCCCCTCGGGGAGTTGTTTTGTTTTGCCTCCTGTTTTGAACATTAAATCTACTTACCTGGAGTTTTGCCTGGGGTGTTTCATTTGGGTCCTACAACATCTCCTCTGTGGCAAGGGGTAGTACCCCCAGCTCTACACATTTGAGACCGGAGTTCTAGCCCGGCTTGTGACACAGAGACTCGGCAATGTATGTCTCCATTGCCCTCTTCTCCTCCTGTGACAAAGGATACACATGGCTCCGCGGGAGCGCAGCTCCTGCGCGGAGGTCTATCGCACAATCCCCCTGTCTATGAGGCGGCAACCGTGCCGCTCTTGTCTTGCTAAACACGAGTGCCAAATCCTCATACTCAGGGGGAATGTGCAGTGCGGGCATCTGGTTCGGACTCTCCACCGAAGTCGCCCCTCCGGAAACACCCAGACATAGCCCCTCACACTGAGCAGACCACCCCTTTAGAGCCTTCTCTCGCCACGACATCGTAGGATCATGGGTTATCAACCAGGGAAGCCCCAGTACCACCGGATACGCAGGAGAGTCGATCAGATAGAGTTGAATCGTCTCCTCATGACCCCCCTGCATCTTCATCCTAAGTGGCGCTGTGACCTCCCTAATCAACCCAGATCCTAATGGACGACTATCTAGGGCATGTACAGGGAAAGGATTATCAACTGGAAGGAGGGGAATCCCTAACTCAACACAGAATTTACGATCTACAAAATTCCCAGCTGCGCCTTAATCTACTAGCGCCTTATGCTGGGAACGAGGTGCAACCTGTGGAAAACAAACAGGCATAGTTATGTGTATTTTACATGAGGCATGTGTTGCCAGTATAGAAAATATAACTTCTAAGGTAATGTCAAAGAAAAGAGTTGATTTCAATTGAACATTATTTTGCTTATTTCACAGTAGATAGTAAGCATGATGCCTCTGCTTCAGGCCAGGTCCTTGCAGTCTTGACAAACATGAAGCAGCGTGATCCATAGTCAGTCCAACCGCGGGGACACAAGCGGTTTCCTGATGAAAATGTAAAGAGAAGTTGCAGCCGGCTTTAAAGTCTAGTCGAGACGGCTCTACAAATCACAACTACAATATTATTAGTATGTCAAGCAGTCACCTCTGCTACAACAAAACAAATACAGAATGAATCATGTAAAGTGGACTATTACTTGCGTCTCCCAGAGCAAAGGCAGCACTGAGAAGCAGAAGAACGGTCAACATGGCCATGGTGAGTATCCTGAGAGAGGGAGAGAGAGACACACAGAGACAAAGACAGTGAGAGAGAGAATCCGTCAAGACCAATTCAGTGAATACTCAGAGTGAAGGGCCTCCTGTAGCTCAGTTGGTAGAACATGGCGCTTGCAATGCCAGGGTTGTGGGTTCAATTCCCACGGGGGGCCAGTATGAAAAATGTATGCACTCACTAACTGTAAGTCGCTCTGGATAAGAGCGTCTGCTAAATGACTAAAATGCAGTGCAATGTTTCCCTAACCTTTCCCCAAGTACCCTCAGCCATTCCACTTATCAGATGTACTGCTAAGGCAGCATTTTCCAAACTCGTTCCTGGGGACGCCAAGGGTTGCACATTTTGGGCCGAGATTTGGAAACACTGTGATAAGGAACATTAGTCTTCTGCCAAAACTCAGGTATCATCTTCCACCACATACAATAGATTAACCTAGTATACAGGAATATGTATGCGTTCCAAATGTGAGAACTTGCACAATTGGTGGCTGACTAAATACTTTTTTTCCCCACTGTACACTTCAACTGTGAGAGACGGAATCTAAAACAAAAATCCAGAAAATCACATTGTATGATTTTTAAGTAATTTAATTAGCATTTTATTGCATGACATAAGTATTTGATACATCAGAAAAGCAGAACTTAATATTTGGTACAGAAACCTTTGTTTGCAATTACAGAGATCATACATTTCCTGTAGGTCTTGACCAGGTTTGCACACACTGCAGCAGGGATTTTGGCCCACTCCTCCATACAGACCTTCTCCAGATCCTTCAGGTTTCGGGGCTGTCGCTGGTGATAAAAATGACAGACCTCTACATGCTTTGTAAGTAGGAAAACCTATAAAATCGGCAGTGTATCAAATACTTGTTTGACAGGGTTGGGGTCAATTCAAAGTGAAGGTATAAATTTTTATATTTAAAAATGGAACAACTTTTGTAACAAATGTTGGGTCACAATATCGTTATGGAGATTATCTTGAGCACTGGTGTCTAACTGAATGTTGTACTTAATTCTACCTAATTGGTGCTGATGAAGATTTAGTCTAAAGTGCATTATAGTGGCTTGGAAACACGATGACATTTCAGAAGGAGTCAAATAATGAGTAGGAAAACGTTTCATCGTCATTGTGATGTCACCAGATAGACTTTAGATTCTGTATAACTTTAGCTAGCTAGCGCTGGAATTTTAAACTTTCATTTGAATTAACTGTCTTCAATTTGAATTAACTGCCAACCCTGCTGTCTGTCTGTTAGTTCATTCTGAACTGTATTCACCCCAAACCACTGCATCAGAGATGGGCCACTTCACCCCTTAGGGGCCTACCAAGGCTATGTCCCAAATGGCTCCCTATCCCCTATGATATAGTGCACTACTTTTGAACAGGGCCCATATGACTCTGGTCAAAAGTAGTGCACTATAAAGAGAGGAGGGTCTGATTTGGAACGCTAACCATGTAATTGAGCACATGTATTACACTGTCTTCGGTTGCTGTTTGTAACCTCATTTTACAATCAATTTAAAGAATCTACTTGGTTTTTTTCCCAGGGTGTCGTGGTCTTTGCATTTACAAGACAATAATTTCCAGCACCCTTAAGACCGTTGAAAATGCAAAAATAGGAGAGGAGAGGAGAGGAGAGGGTGATTTAGCCTTCTCTTTTTCATCAGACACAGCATGTCCCACCACTCCCAATGATTCTTAGCTAGCGGTGGCTAATGTTAGCGGAGGTTTGTAGTAGGTTTTTACATAATCGTAGTGCAAAAGGATTGTGCAAAGTGCCAAAAAATACCATAAACCTCATAATCTCACAGTGTGATTTAATTTGAAACTTTATAAGGAGGTAATTACTTAACTAGAGTTTAGTAAACTAATTTAGCTCTGCCATTTCCTGGTTCCATTTCCATGGTTTTTAAGATTCTAAAATATCCTCCTGATTTCAGTTGATGTGACAAAACAAGCAATGTAGAGTGTAGAGAATCGTTGTACCATCTAAACCTCTGTAAAATATATTTTCAATAACCAAAAAATGTTCAGGTGTTTGAAGCTTAAGGTCAAAATAAACCATATTGCACATAGAGCAGGTCAACTACTTATCAGACTCACTTTCCATGGGAATGACACATCTATAACTTGACTATCTATCTGAAATGAGACCAGTCGTACAGCAAACTACATAATGGACCTATGAAAGAAAACGTCATATGACTTCTATTATCCAGGATTCTATTAAGCATCAATAAAAGAGACATTCCTAGCATCACACCATGTAAGGCTGCTGGTCCAGTCCAGCCAGCACGGAACGTTGAAATGGAACAGGAATGTCTGTCATTCTAATTCTACAACGTCTCCATTCTATTCATTCTATTACAGGTGGGGTGAAAGGTCAATGTCTTAAGGCTGAAGGGCTGGAGGGGAGATATGTAGTAGGACCAGGGTTGTGTTGTTAGGAGAGGGGGAGGGGAGGAGGAGAGGAGAGGAGGAGATGAGAGGAGAGGAGGAGAGGTGATGGGTCAATGTCTTAAGGCTGAAGTATTGGAGGAGAGATATGCAGTAGGACCAGCAGCACACCTTTGTGAGGAGATGAGGGGATGAGAGGAAGAGAGAAGGGGGGAGAGGGTGAATTACTAGCATGCCTTTCTTTGTGAAGGTGAAGCCTCTCTCTCTCACCACACCCAGACGTAAACATGACTTTCAGTATTTCTGGAAGAACAGGACAATAGAATAGATGGATGGAGTCTAAAGTGAGGTGGGATGAGAAAAGAAGATAGGAGACGAATGTGAGGAGGAGAAGAGGAGAGGGGAGAGAGGAGGAGAGAGGGAGGGAGAGGGGAGAGAGGAGGAGGGGAGAGAGGGGGGTAGGGAGAGAAGGGGGAGAGAAGAGAGGGAGAGAGGAGAGGAGAGAAGAGAGAGAGGAGGGGAGAGAAGAGAGAGAGGAGAGAGGAGAGGGGGAGAAGAGGGAGTGGGGAGAGAGGAGTGGGGGGAGAGGGGAGAGAGGAGGGGGGAGAGAAGAGAGAGAGGAGAGGGGGAGAGAAGAGAGAAAGGAGAGGGGGGAGAAGAGAGAGAGAGAGAAAGAGGAGAGAGGTGAGAGGGGAGAGAAGAGAGTGGAGAGGAGAGAGAGAGAGGAGGTGAGAAGAGAGGGGAGAGAGAGGAGGGAGAGAAGAGAGAGACGAGAGGGGAGAGAAGAGGGGAGAGAAGGGAGAGAGGAGAAGGGAGAGCAGAGAGAGTATAAAAGAGGGAGAGGAGAGGGGGGAGAAGAGAGAGAGACGAGAGGGGAGAGAAGAGAGAGACAAGAGGGGAGAGAAGAGAGAGACGAGAGGGGAGAGAAGAGAGAGACGAGAGGGGAGAGAAGAGAGGGGAGAGGGGAGAGAAGAGAGAGGAGAGGAGCGAAGAGAGGATGGGGACAGGGGAGACAAGAGAGAGAGGAGAGAAGAGAGAGGAGAGGGGAGAAAAGAGAGAGAGGAGAGGGGTGAGAAGAGAGAGAGGAGAGAGAGGGGAGTGGGGAGAAGAGAGAGGGGAGAGGGGAGAAGAGAGAGAGGAGAGGGAAGTGAAGAGAGAGAGAGTGGAGGGAAGAGAAGAGAGGGGAGAGAAGAGAGAGGGGAGAAAAGAGAGAGGGGAGAAATGAGAGAGGAGAGGGGAGAAAAGAGAGAGAGGAGAGGGGAGATGAGAGAGAGGAGAGGAGAGAGAGGGGAGAGGGGAGAAGAGAGAGAGGAGAGGAGAGGAGAGGGGAGATAAGAGAGCGAAGAGAGGGGAAAGAAGAGAGAGGGGAGAGAAGGGAGAGGGGAGAGAAGAGAGAGAGGAGAGGGGAGAGAAGAGAGAGAGGAGAGGGGAGAGAAGAGAGAGAGGGGAGAGGAGAGAGAGGGGAGGTGAGAAGAGAGGGGAGATAGAGAGGAGAGGGGTGAGAAGAGAGAGACGAGAGGGGAGAGAAGAGGGGTGAGAAGAGAGAGAGGAGAGAGAGGGGAGAGGGGAGAAGAGAGAGAGGAGAGGGAAGTGAAGAGAGAGGGAGGAGGGAAGAGAAGAGAGAGGGGAGAAAAGAGAGAGGGGTGAAAAGAGAGAGGAGAGGGGAGAAAAGAGAGAGAGGAGAGGGGAGAGAAGAGAAGAGAGAGAGGAGAGGAGAGAGAGGGGAGAGGGGAGAAGAGAGAGAGAGGAGAGGAGAGGAGAGGAGAGGGGAGATAAGAGAGAGGGGAGAGAAGGGAGAGGGGAGAGAAGAGAGAGGAGAGGGGAGAGAAGAGAGAGAGGAGAGGGGAGAGAAGAGAGAGGGGAGAGGAGAGAGAGGAGAGGGAAGTGAGGAGAGAGAGAGAGAGGAGGGAAGAGAAGAGAGAGGGGAGAGAAGAGAGAGGGGAGTAAAGAGAGAGGAGAGGGGAAAGAAGAGAGAGAGAGGAGAGGGGAAAGAAGAGAGAGGGGAGAGAAGGGAGAGGGGAGAGAAGAGAGAGAGGAGTGGGGAGAGAAGAGAGGAGTGGAGGAGGAGAAGAGAGAAGAGAAAAGAAGAGAGGAGGAGGAGAGAGGAGAGAAGGAGGAGAAGAGAGGAGGATGAGAAGAGATGAGGAGGAGAGAGGAGAGGAGGAGAGGAGACGATACGAGAAGAGAAGAGAGGAGAAGACGAGACGAGACGAGAGGAGAAGAGGAGGAGAGGAGAGGAGAAGACGAGGAGAAGAGAGGAGAAGAGGAGGAGAGGAGAGGAGAAGAGGAGGAGAAGAGAGGAGGATATGTGACAGGAGGGGGAGAGAGGAGAGGAGGAGACGAGACGATACGAGAAGAGAAGAGAGGAGAAGAGTAGGAGAAGAGAGGAGAAGAGGAGGAGAGGAGAGGAGGATATGTGACAGGAGGGGGAGAGAGGAGAGGATTTATTTGGTTTGACGTTAAAGGTGATTTGGCCTTTGGCATTTTTAGCTAGCAGTGGCTGATGTTAGCTAAAGTTTGTGCAGCTGTTTACATAATAAGTGCAACGTTTTCATAGCGCTGAAGCATTTATGTGCAAAAAGTACCGTAAACCTCATTATAATCTCACAGTGTAAATTCATTACAAAAATAGGTTTATGGTAAGATTTGCACTTTGCACTTTGCTTTTGCACTATGGCTGTTAAAAACATAACTTGTATTATCCAGGCCACCTCTCCTCCTCTTTTCCTCTCCACCTCTCCTCCTCTTCACCTCTCCTCTCCTCTTCTCTCCTCTCTTCCTCTCCTCTCCTCTCCTCTCTTCTCCTCGTCCTCTCCTCTCTTCTCCTCTCCTCCTCCTCTCCACTATTCTCCTCCTCCTCTCCTCTCCTCTCCTTGCTCTTTCATTCCAAACACAGTTTTAAGGGTGCAGTCCGCCAAAAGGAAATTATTTTACTCTGACAAAGGCCAAGAGGCTGAGCTTTTTCTCTGATGGAGGCCAATAGGCCGACATGAAAGCTTTAATAAAATATATCATACGCATCATAAATAAGGCATTATTCACATACACCTGCAACTAGATAAATCCGATGTGCTAGTGCTTTTTGGAATATTCAAATCACTACCTGAACCTTCAACTCTAATTGACCCCAGCCCTAACAGACAGTTAGCTCTCACGCAGGTCCAGTAGGAAATGGACCGGGAGGGTTAAAGGATGACAGAGAGAGAAAAAGAGAGGGCGGAGTCTTCTTCTTCTATGACATCATGGCGGTCCTCAAACAAACGTCTCAAGTGCATGTCGCCACCTACTGTGCTGGAATGTACCATCAATCATGATCTGGCCAATTTTGTACTACCATGAAAATAAAATGTAAAACCAATTAAATCCCTAACTTCTCTGTACCGGGCATCCACCAAATACTGTGTTCTCCCCCACAATTACAGCACTTGACCTTCACATTGCTTCCACATTCACTGTAATCATGCTCCCCTCCACACTTGGCACATCTTCTCTTTCCTTTACGCTGAGCAACTACATGTCCCATTCTTTGGCATTTAAAACACTGCAGTTTATATGGATCAAATTCTCTAACATTGAATTTAAGGAATCCTATCTGTAACTTTCTCAAACCTCAGAATCACTGATAGGCTTTCACTTCTTTGACCCCCTTTCCTACTGATCAACCTGTTAGCCTCAATCACTCTGCCTCCCTTCACATTTTCTTTAATATTATCTGTGGACATAGATATTGGGACCCCAGGGATGACTCCCCTCAATCTAGCAGAAGCACCAGGGACATGGCTTTTAATCTTCTTCCCATTAAGCTTTTCCATTTTCAGAATCTTCTCTTGCTGAGCCTGGCTACCACACAATATTAACAATCTACCATTTCCAATGAACCCAGCTAATTTCACTTCCCCTACCTCTTTCTCTACGGCATTAGTGGGTCAGAGAGGGTGGAAGTGAGGCTCTGTGGTCTCATCCAACACCATCACCACTTTCCACTCCAACACTTCACTACTCTTGCTTCCTACCTTGACCCTCTTTGTGCTTTTTATACTAGACGCTCCACTGCTTTCTGTATCATGATCTCTCTTCTTCCTGTGTCTTTCTGTATCATGATCTCTCTTCTTCCTGTGTCTTTCTGTATCATGATCTCTCTTCTTCCTGTGTCTTTCTGTATCATGAACTCTCTTCTTCCTGTGTCTTTCTGTATCATGATCTCTCTTCTTCCTGTGTCTTTCTGTATCATTATCTCTCTTCTTCCTGTGTCTTTCTGTATCATGATCTCTCTTCTTCCTGTGTCTTCCTGTATCATGATCTCTCTTCTTCCTGTGTCTTTCTGTATCATGATCTCTCTTCTTCCTGTGTCTTTCTGTATCATGATCTCTCTTCTTCCTGTGTCTTTCTGTATCATGATCTCTCTTCTTCCTGTGTCTTTCTGTATCATGATCTCTCTTCTTCCTGTGTCTTTCTGTATCATTATCTCTCTTCTTCCTGTGTCTTTCTGTATCAAGATCTCTCTTCTTCCTGTGTCTTTCCACTACCGACCATTCAGGTCCTTGACCCTCATCCTCCCGCTCCACACCATCAGAACTGACAGCCATATTGTTCTCATTCCATCACAGCTGTTGCTTCACCAACATTTTATCCACTTCCTCCATTTTGTGGTCACTACTCGCGCCATTTCAGACCTCCAACCCCTTCGGGGATCCAGAGGGAGGGGTCTGACTGGACGGGTCCTTAAATAGGAGAGGAGGGAGAGGTAGAACTCAACTCACAGGCAGGATTTCAGAAAGTGAGATTTCAACATATGTTCATCTAATACTGTATGTGTCTGTATCCCAAATATCACTCTATTCCCTATGTAGTGATCTACTTTTGACCAGAGCCCATAGTGAATATGTGGCCCTGGACAAATGTAGGGAACTTGTTTTGAAGGATCGTGCCAATTCCACAAACTCCCAATTACCCTCTGGACACGCCCCTCTCCTGCTAACTCACCACACCTGAACTCACTCTGCCAATCACCAATTCCTCGCCCATTCTTCTGGTATATAAGCAACTCACAGGCAGGACAGAGAGAGAAAGAGACCCAGTGAAGACCTTTGAAGATCTCTGAAGAAGTGAAGCTACAACTGAAGATTTGTGAAGGTGAGATTTTAACATCTGTGCATTTAAAACTATCTTTCTGCATCCCAAATAGCACCCTTTTCCTTTTGTAGTGTGCTACCTTTGACCAGAGCCCATATTACCTTTGTGGCCGTGGGCTATTCCCTATGTAGTGTACTGGGGACCCTGGTCAAATGTAGTGCACTACATAGGGAATAAGGTAACATTTGAAAGCATACATATTCCTGTGTACTAGGTTAATCTATTGTATGTGGTGGAAGATGATAGCTGGTATTCCTTAGCCCTTCATTGGTAAAATCTAATGTGATAGTACCTCTGATAAGTGGAATGGCTGAGGGTACTTGAGGAAAGGTTAGGGGAACACTGCACTGCATTTCAGTCATTTAGCAGACGCTCTTATCCAGAGCGACTTACAGTTAGTTAGTGCATATATTTTTCATACTGGCCCCCCGTGGGAATCGAACCCACAACCCTGGCGTTGCAAGCGCCATGTTCTACCAACTGAGCTACAGGAGGCCCTACACTCTGAAGTATTCACTGAGTTGGTCTTGACGGATTCTCGCTCTCTTTGTCTGTTTGTGTGTCTCTCTCTCCCTCAGGAGACTATCACCATGGCCATGTTGACCATTCTTCTGCTTCTCAGCGCTGCCTTTCAGTGCTTTGGGAGACGCAGGTACGAGAGTCCACCTCAAACTTTACATTATTCATTCTTTCTGTATTTTAAATGTAGCAGAGGTGTGTGTTGACTGATATAAAAATAATATTGAGTAATTATTTATGATGCAAGGTGATTTGTCAGTCTCTCCTTTAAAGTCGGTAGTCTTCTCCTTACAGATGGATTTGTAGCAGTGGAACCATGTCTCTCAGGCTGGACCGAATATGGATCACACTGCTTCATGTTTATCAAGACAGCAAGGACATGGCCAGAAGCAGAGGTACTGTATCATGCTTACCTTCTACTGTGAATTTAATGGGTGAAGTTCAATTAAAATCAACTCACTTTCTTGGATTGACGTTAACGTAAAGATGATTAGGCTTTTTTTTTAACAGGCACTGCATGCCTCATGTAAATTACTGAACCTCCCCTTTAAGTTATTGTTTAATTGGGATGTTCTGTAAGTTTGGAATATTTATTTAATGTGTGGGGTCAGGACACCTGTATATTGGAACCCAAAGGACACGGGTCAAGACAGAGATAAACTAACACCTCAAAGAGCCTGTTGAAAAGAGCATTAGTTGCGACTGACAATATTTGATAGTGTGAGTCCAAAAAACAAATTCTCACAAAGACTGGACAACTTGACTAATACTTACATTATGAAACGCTTTTGCCCCTCTCTGCTGCTTTCTCTAGCGGCATTGTCTTTCCCTTGGAGCAAACCTGGCGTCTGTGCATAGCTCTGAGGAGGCGCAATTTCTACAGGGGGTGGTGTTTTCTGGCAGATTCACTCCTACCTGGATTGGAGGGTTTGATGCTGTTAAGGTAATGCTGGAAAAGGTACCCAATTATCATACTTGAGTCACAGCTAAGATACCTTAATAGAAAATGACTCAAGTAAAAGTTCCTCCACTTTCCAACCTGATGTTCCTGATCTCCAGCACCATACCAGTGTCTACATATGTGAAAACGGTTTCTATGATCTGTGGTTCAGATAAGAAGAAAGGTCCTGAAAAATGCTTCTCTGTGATGTCACATGGTAGGATTAAAAGTTACCAAAACAGTGGTTTTCCAAACCTTCATCGAGTTTCTGGCCAGAGGGAGGGAGTTTTCTTGTTCCCCGCGTCTCCGCGAATCTGTGTTTGAAACTGTTGATGATGTCATCGGGTATAACTTTTTAGCTTCCTGTTTTTTTCTACAAAACGTAGAAATGCGCCGTTTTACATTTACATTTACGTCATTTAGCAGAAGCTCTTATCCAGAGCGACTTACAAATTGGTGCATTCACCTTATGATAGCCAGTGGGACAACCACTTTACCAATTTTTAATTTTAATTTTAATATTTTAAATTGTTTTAATATTTTTTTGTATTATTATTTTAAAATCGTTGTATTTTTATTTTTTATGTTTTTATTTTTTTGGAGTATATTTGTAATTTTCATTTATTTTATATATATATATATATATAAAAAATTGTGGGGATAGAAGGATTACTTTATCCTATCCCAGGTATTCCTTAGAGGTAGGGTTTCAAGTGTCTCCGGAAGGTGGTGAGTGACTCCGCTGTCCTGGCGTAGTGAGGGAGCTTGTTCCACCATTGGGGTGCCAGAGCAGCGAACTTTTTTGACTGGGCTGAGCGGGAACTGTGCTTCCGCAGAGGTAGGTTTTCACATATGTTGACACATGTACCATGTAGAAATTCAGAATTTGTGTTTAGTAAGTCCGCCAGCTCAGAAGCCGTAGGAATGACGGCGCGTTCTCTTGATACAGTCGCTAGTGAACGTCTACACACCCCTTGCACAGTCTTCACATTTTGCTGCCTTAAATTTAAATCTAAAAAAGAGATTACATTGGATTTCTTTCCTACCCATCTACATGATCAAATTTAAGTAAATATTATACAACATTTTCAAAATCAATAATTTATATATATTTTTCATTGATTGCATGTCTTCACACCCCAGAGTTAATACTTAATGGAAGCACATTTGATATCCATTCAGCTGTGAATTTTTTAAAATTAGATTTGACAAACCTTGCACAACTCTTACGGCAACATATACAGTGGGGGGAAAAAAGTATTTAGTCAGCCACCAATTGTGCAAGTTCTCCCACTTAAAAGGATGAGAGAGGCCTGTAATTTTCATCATAGGTACACGTCAACTATGACAGACAAAATGAGAAAAAAAATCCAGAAAATCACTTTGTAGGATTTTTAATGAATTTATTTGCAAATTATGGTGGAAAATAAGTATTTGGTCAATAACAAAAGTTTCTCAATACATTGTTACATACCCTTTGATGGCAATGACACAGGTCAAACGTTTTCTGTAAGTCTTCACAAGGTTTTCACACACTGTTGCTGGTATTTTGGCCCATTCCTCCATGCAGATCTCCTCTAGAGCAGTGATGTTTTGGGGCTGTCGCTGGGCAACACGGACTTTCAACTCCCTCCAAATATTCTCTATGGGGTTGAGATCTGGAGACTGGCTAGGCCATTCCAGGACCTTGAAATGCTTCTTACGAAGCCACTCCTTCGTTGCCCAGGCGGTGTGTTTGGGATCATTGTCAGGCTGAAAGACCCAGCCACGTTTCATCTTCAATGCCCTTGCTGATGGAAGGAGTTTTTCACTCAAAATCTCACGGTACATCGCCCCATTCATTCTTTCCTTTACACGGATCAGTCGTCCTGGTCCCTTTGCAGAAAAACAGCCCCAAAGCATGGATGTTTCCACCCCCATGCTTCACAGTAGGTATGGTGTTCTTTGGATGCAACTCAGCATTCTTTGTCCTCCAAACACGACGAGTTGAGTTTTTACCAAAAAGTTCTATTTTGGTTTCATCTGACCATATGACATTGTCCCAATCCTCTTCTGGATCATCCAAATGCACTCTAGCAAACTTCAGACGGGCCTGGACATGTACTGGCTTAAGCAGGGGGACACGTCTGGCACTGCAGGATTTGAGTCCCTGGCGGCGTAGTGTGTTACTGATGGTAGGCTTTGTTACTTTGGTCCCAGCTCTCTGCAGGTCATTCACTAGGTCCCCCTGTGTGGTTTTTTGCTCACCGTTCTTGTGATCATTTTGACCCCACGGGGTGAGATCTTGCGTGGAGCCCCAGATCGAGGGAGATTATCAGTGGTCTTGTATGTCTTCCATTTCCTAATAATTGCTCCCACAGTTGATTTCTTCAAACCAAGCTGCTTACCTATTGCAGATTCAGTCTTCCCAGCCTGGTGCAGGTCTACAATTTTGTTTCTGGTGTCCTTTGACAGCTCTTTTTGGTCTTGGCCATAGTGGAGTTTGGAGTGTGACTGTTTGAGGTTGTGGACAGGTGTCTTTTATACTGATAACAAGTTCAAACAGGTGCCATTAATACAGGTAATGAGTGGAGGACAAAGGAGCCTCTTAAAGAAGTTACAGGTCTGTGAGAGCCAGAAATCTTGCTTGTTTGTAGGTGACCAAATACTTATTTTCCACCATAATTTGCAAATAAATTCATAAAAAATCCTACAATGTGATTTTCTGGAGAAAAAAAATTCTCAATGTGTCTGTCATAGTTGACGTGTACCTATGATGAAAATTACAGGCCTCTCTCATCTTTTTAAAGTGGGAGAACTTGCACAATTGGTGGCTGACTAAATACTTTTTTTCCCCACTGTACTTATTATGGACAGAGTATGCTTACATCATTAGTTATCTTGTTGTTATTACTTGTTGTTAGTCCCATCCTTCAGCTCCATACAACACCACCCATCTATATCTTCAAACCATCCATATAGGATTTCTATTTACCATATATATGTACTGTGATGTTTTACAAAAGTTCTGAACCTTTCTTTTCTCATTTGTTTCTACAGACTGTTCATTTAAAATAAACATTTTTTCTAAAAAGTAATATATTATTGATCGATTGACTATGACTTTTCAGATCACCCAGTAGTGCTATCTGCAGGGTTAGAGCCAGGTAAATATTGCAAATCTTTAGCCATTCCTGGACGAGTAACCAAAAACAAGCTACAAATGGACAGTACCAAAATAAATGATATGTGACGATCTGGCTCCGGGACTCTGATTATTGAGCCAGGGTTGTTCATTTCATTTGGGTGTATTTCTATGTTGGGTATTCTAGTTGTTCATTTCTATGTTTGGTTTTGTTGTTCTTGATATAGTCATATGACTCCCAATCGGAGGTAACGAGTCAGCTGTCGGCTCGTTATCTCTGATTGGGAGCCATATTTAAACTGTGTGGTTTCACCTTGGTTTGTGGGTTTTTGTTCCTTTACAGTCAGTGTTACTGTGGACTTCACTAGTCGTGTTTCTTGTTTTGTCATGCTTTAATTATTAAAGTGCCATGTTCGTTTCACACGCTGCGCCTTGGTCTACTCTCCTTTACGACGACCGTGACAGAAAAACCCACCACAACGAGACCAAGCAGCGTGTTCAGGAATCGGCTGCCTGGATGTGGGAGCAGCGTCGGAATGACGTGAGGCACCCCCAATAATTTTTTAGGGGGGGGCACAGGGCATGGACGACGGGGCTGACGGAGGCAGAGAAGGGGCGAATTCAAGAGGCCACCAGGTTACGGGGGCTACTGGGTAAAGTAGGGAAAGGAGATGTAGAGGCACGGCGAGTGGTACTGGGGTGTATTTCCAGTCCGGTCCGGCCCGTTCCAGTTCCCGGGGTAGAGCCAGTGGTGTGTGTCCCCAGTACGGTCCGGCCTGTTACGACCCCTCGCACCAAATGGACGGTGCGCGTCGCCAGCCCGGTCCGGCCTGTTCCGGCCACTCGCACCAGGGATACGGTGCGCGTCGCCAGCCCAGCCCGGCCTGTTCCTGCTCCACGCACCAGGGATACGGTGCGCTTCGCCAGGCCGGCCCGGCCTGTTCCGGCCACTCGCACCAGGGATACGGTGCGCGTCGCCAGCCCAGCCCGGCCTGTTCCTGCTCCACGCACCAGGGATACGGTGCGCTTCGCCAGCCCAGCCCGGCCTGTTCCTGCTCCACGCACCAGGGATACGGTGCGCGTCGCCAGCCCGGCCCGGCCTGTTCCTGCTCCACGCACCAGGGATACGGTGCGCTTCGCCAGCCCGGCCCGGCCTGTTCCGGCCACTCGCACCAGGGATACGGTGCGCGTCGCCAGCCCAGCCCGGCCTGTTCCGGCCACTCGCACCAGGCATACGGTGTGCGTCGACAGCCCTGCCCGGCCGGTTCCTGCTCCACGCTCGAAGCCTACGGGGTGCGTCACCAGCCCAGCCCGGCCTGTTCCTGCACCACGCACCAGGCCTACAGTGTGTCTCAGCCGGCCAGAGTCTGCCGTCTGCCCAACGGCGCCTGAACTGCCCGTCTGCCCAACGGCGCTTGAACTGCCCGTCTGCCCAACGGCGCCTGAACTGCCCGTCTGCCCAACGCCGTCTGAACTGTCCGTCTGCCAAGCGCTGCATGAACTGCCCGTCTGTACTAAGTATTCAAAGCCACCCGTCTGTACTGAGCCTGCAAAGCCGCCCGTCTGCCATGAGCCTTCAGAGCCATCCGCCAGACCGGAGCCGCTAGAGCCTTCCGCCAGACAGGAGCAGCCGAAGCCTTCCGCCGGACAGGAGCAGCCAGAGCCTTCCGCCAGACAGGAGCAGCCAGAGCCTTCCGCCAGACAGGATCAGCCAGAGCCTTCCGCCAGACAGGATCAGCCAGAGCCTTCCGCCAGACAGGATCAGCCAGAGCCTTCCGCCAGACAGGATCAGCCAGAGCCTTCCGCCAGACAGGATCAGCCAGAGCCTTCTGCCAGACAGGATCAGCCAGAGCCTTCCGCCAGCCATGAGCAGCCAGATCCGTCAGCCAGCCAGAGCAGCCAGATCCGTCAGCCAGCCACGAGCAGCCAGATCCGTCAGCCAGCCGCGAGCAGCCAGATCCGTCAGCCAGCCATGAGCAGCCAGATCCGTCAGCCAGCCATGAGCCGTCCAGCCAGGATCCGCCAGAGCCGTCCAGCCAGGATCAGCCATGAGCCGTCCAGCCAGGATCCGCCAGAGCCGTCCAGCCAGGATCCGCCAGAGCCGTCCAGCCAGGATCCGCCAGAGCCGTCCAGCCAGGATCCGCCAGCCAGCCAGGATCCGCCAGAGCCAGCCAGCCAGGATCCGCCATTTAGTCCGGTGCTGCCCCTTAGCCCGGTGCTGCCCCTTATCCCGGTGCTGCCCCTTATCCTGGTGCTGCCCCTTATCCTGGTGCTGCCCCTTATCCTGGTGCTGCCCCTTATCCTGGTGCTGCCCCTTATCCCGGTGCTACCCCTTAGTCCGGTGCTGCCTCTGAGTCCGGTGCTGCCCCTTAATCCAGGTGGGTTTTGTTGGAGGGTGGTCATTTGGAGGAGGCTATGAAAGCGGGTAGTGACTATAGTGGGGTGGTGGTCAAGCCCGGAGCCGGAACCGCCTCCGAGGAGCAACACCCACCCAGCCCCCCCTATTGTGGGGTTGTGAGGCGCGGTCGCAGTCCGCGCCTTTAGGGGGGGGGTACTGTGACGTTCTGGCTCCGGGACTCTGATTATTGAGCCAGGGTTGTTCATTTCATTTGGGTGTATTTCTATGTTGGGTATTCTAGTTGTTCATTTCTATGTTTGGTTTTGTTGTTCTTGATATAGTCATATGACTCCCAATCGGAGGTAACGAGTGTCAGCTGTCGGCTCGTTATCTCTGATTGGGAGCCATATTTAAACTGTGTGGTTTCACCTTGGTTTGTGGGTTTTTGTTCCTTTACAGTCAGTGTTACTGTGGACTTCACTAGTCGTGTTTCTTGTTTTGTCGTGCTTTAATTATTAAAGTGCCATGTTCGTTTCACACGCTGCGCCTTGGTCTACTCTCCTTTACGACGACCGTGACATGATCGAATGATTGTCTCTTCGCAGGCAAAATCTGCAGAGCTGGGAAGATTGTATCCCCATATAAATAACATTATTGGTATTAGTTTAATTTTGTCTGGCTTGCCGTTCCAAATAAAATGGAATCTTTTTTTCTCATAATAAATAATAAAAACTGTTCGCTAGGCGTAGGCAAGACCATAAGCAAATAGGTAAACTGGGATAATAAAGAGTTAATCAGGGTGAGTTTTTCCACAAATTGACAGGTATTTACCTTTCCATGGTAGTAGGATCGTATATATTTTTGTTAACTTTCTATTACAATGTATTGGAGTGAGATCATTTATTTCATTTGGGATATGTATTCAGAGTAGAGCCACATCACCATCAGACCATTTTATTGGTAAACTATATATTTTTTAGTGATCCAATACATAATATGGTACATTTATCATAATTTGGTTGTAATCCAGAGAGGTTTGAAAATGTATCTAGATCCTCTATGAGGGATTCAAGTTGTGGATTTAAAAGAATACATGAATCATCAGCGTACAATTTTACATTTAAGTCATTTAGCAGACGCTCTTATCCAGGGCAACTTTCAAATTGGTCTCTTCATGAGCAGAGCAGCCCAAGTTATGTAAACTCAGAGCCACTCAGAGCCATGCAGAACGCATGCAGAGTGAGCTATGCACAGGGACCGAGTGACAGACGGAGCGGCGCAGTTAATGGACTTACTAATGGAGGAAGTTATTTGGGGTTTCAGCAAAAGCAATCGGGCCTGGGTAGTGTAGGACCTGAACATCGAGGGCCTGGGTAGTGCTGGACCTGAACATCGAGGGTCTGGGTAGTGCTGGACCTGAACATCGACGGCATGGGTAGGGCTAAAAATTCATTCACGTGCAGGGCTCTAATGTGAGGTCCTCTCTGAAAAACTGTACTAATCTTATCAATCAAGTTAGGAACTTAAACAAAATAAGACGTTTCATTTTAGCAGATGCTCTTTTCTAGAGCGACTTACAGTTAGTGAGTGCATACATTTTCATACTGGCTCCCCGTGGGAATCGAACCCACAACCCTGGCGTTGGAAACGCCATGCTCTACCAACTGAGCTACATGACATCGTGTACGTTTTCTAGTGTAAGAAGGTACTTAGTGTCACATTTTACTAGTGCAAGAATTGTGCAAAGCACAAAAAATACCATAATCTGGCCATAGGGCTCTGGTCAAAAGTAGTGCACTATAGAGGGAATAGAACCATTTGGCTTCCATCCTATCTTGTAAGGCTTCTGGTTTAAGATGGTACTTGTTGTACCAAAAATATGTTGTCTTATAAAGTTAATGTAAAGGGTTCATTTAAAAGACTGATATTCCTTCCTCCATTTCCCAGAAATGGACCGGTTCATATAAATTGTACAGCATATCAAACCAACAATAAATAAAGCCAATCATTAAAAGTTTAAATTCTCTCAGGATTTCTTCATTTATTTATTTGTATGGAATGGGAAGCAGTTCCTGTAGGACAGTAAAGAAACTGTCAAAGTATTTTTAACGTCTTCATTCCAACGCCTTTCATCTACGAGCAAATCTACAATTAGACAAAAAAACAACATAAACATTAAAAACATGCAGAACCACCAGCAAATAATTAACATTCAGTGAATGAGAGAGAATGTGTGTGTTTACCAGGGTGGCACATTTGATGGGAGCAGTGCCTGGTGGAGTCTCAGTACCCTTGATCTTCTGTCCATTACAGGTCACACACCAACAGGAACCTACCAGAAATGGACATGTTAAAAACCTGTTGCGTATACAATATTGACATAATTACAAGCGTTACTGTAACACAAAATGAATTGTCACCTTTAAATGACTTGGAGAATTTAGTGTGTGTGTGTTTGTGTGTGAGAGAGTGGTAACCTGTAGATCCCCAACATTGCTCAGGGGTGTATTGTCCCTTGCAGTCACAAGTTGGGATGTAGGCTGTAGGCGGCCTGTTTTTCATGGCATCTCTAGCACGCTCACAGGGGGTCTTGGGTCGTATCGTACAATCTGGATACACAGGTAACACACATTGTAATGTGGACATTACATAACATTGCTGGACATGCATTCTGGAAGCTTGGGGTGCGTCCCAAATTGCACCCTATTCCCCTATGGGTCCTGGTCAAAAGCAGCTTACTATACGGAGTAGATGTAACCTAGGTTTCCCTCCAAAAACAGATACCAGTCTCAAGGGACTTCCTGGCTAAATATTGAAATTCTGCTACTTGTTTAAAGTCCCAGTGCAGTCAAAATTCAGTTTTGCATCATATTGTACAACAGCTGATGAAACTAAGACTGTAAAAGTGGGGTAAATTATATCAGTGTTATTTCCTGGTAGTTGGTTGACAATCCAATCATGCATCCATCCAGTTGAAGGACCAAACCTTTCATATCAGAATACCTCAACACTCCAGCATCTAGACACCAATATACATCTCTGGAACTAGAAGAGTGGCATTTGGCCAGTAACCGAAAGGTTGCTAGTTCGAATCCCTGAGCTGACAAGTTGAAATATCTGTCTATGTGCCCTTGAGCAAGGCACTTAACCCTAATTGCTCCAGGGTTGCCGTTGATAATGGCTGACCATAGCTGTGACCCGACTCTCAGGTAGAGTGAGATATGCAAAAACAAGACAGATAAGCTCCCAGCAATGTTTAAACAATTTATAAAATGTCTTGGTGAGTAAGTCTGAGGGATGTCTCACTTACCTCCCAAAGCAAAAGCCGTGCTGACAAGCAGAATGATGGTCAATGTCACCATGGTGATAGTCTCCTGAGAGAGAGATTAGTTAAGCATTAGAATCAGCTGTGATTGTACAGTAATACTTCAAATTAGTGGAATGGCTGGGGGGGGGGTTAAGGAAACCCTGTGTTAGGGTCTTCATTCTATTGAAGGTGGGGTGAAAGGTCAATGTCTTAAGGCTGAAGGGGAGGTTGTGTTGCTAGGAGAGGAGAGGAGCTTCTGTATTTCTGGAAGAACAGGACAATGGAGTAGATTAATGGGTTCATGGCCATAACTACATCTGAGTACACAGAGGTCCGGACCAAAATAAAGAAAATCTATTATGGGTCAACATCTAAATATTGCTCCCATCGTTGATCAAGAATTTAAGCATTCTGAGCTTTGATCTGACTGACAAGTTGAATCATGAACAGTGGTTTGTTCGTCATGTTCGTTTGAGTCCCCCCAGATTTGTTGCACGGATGTGACTTTTAGCAGCATACTCACCACTCTCTCGAACCACCATTCACCACTCTAACTCTGCCCTCTCGTGGAAACGAACTACCCCAGCTCGGAGTTGGCTCACTAGAGAGGTAAGCAAAACTAGAGACGCTGCTGACAGTGTGTCTGCGAGATGACGGACAATAGGCCATTTTGAAACCGTCCCGTGACTCCTGCCGTGTCTACAGACATAACGCAAAGAACATGAAAAAGACTCAGAGAACGAGTGGACAACTGGTAGTCGCTTATAGATGTGTCAGTCAGGTGGCTAGGTGCTGGAAGAGACTTCTATTGCCGTAACGTTGAAGGGCTCTGGTTAGTATAGCAGACTAAACTCCACGGTGAAGGAAGTTTATAATGAACTCCACCTACGGAGTCGAGCAGAGACCAGGCTTTGTGGAATCTAGATCCGACTACGTCGATTCACCCAAGGTCATTACTTCAAAACTGTTTCATCATGAAACGCCTACCTTGTATCCATGTTTGTCCTCTCTAGTTACTTGCCTTTCTTTGTTTGCTGAAATCCATTGTAACACCGGGAGTCAGGACGCAGACGGTGAGTTTAATCATATAAATCATGTAGCTGAACAAAACCAACACTGCCTGTTGACTGAGGATACTGAGGGCTATATGAAGGGAGAGTAATCAAGGTGATGATGAGGTCCAGGTGTGTGTAATGATGGTTGCCAGGACAGGGTGGTTAGTAGACCGACGACGTCAAGCGCTGGAGCAGGTGTGACATCCATACTTTTTCAATAAACATTAATCAAATACAACCACCGACTTTTTGCTCATTTCAGTGTCACGAAGATGGCAACTGTGTCAATTTAATCTCCGATGAGGTTTATAAATGAAACCTAGGTTATAAAATGATTTCTCTCTGTCTCGTTATTGCTCAGTATCTGGACAGAAAATGTGCCAAGTCAACAACGTTATATGCCAGATTTAGTGTTTATTTGAACCTGAAATGATCTGTGAAATGTTGTTGGTCGACACACCCTCTGTAGATTGTGTGATTTGATTGGACAATGAGTGTTTTCGAGACCTAGGCCCACGTCATCGGAGATTCAATTGACACATGCGCATTTGCACTACGTTGCCATATTTGACAAACAGAAAAAAGCAAAAAGTCGGTAGTGGAGTTCATCATGAACTTCCTTCACCATGGAGTGGATTTTAGTTTACTACGGGTAGAATTACTTAGCCAGCTAGAAGGATGACGTAAGAAGCTAATGTTACTGAACATTGAGGGTCTGGGTAGAGTAAGCCAACTGAGAGACCTGAGCCCTAGGACCATACGTCGGGACTACCGGCCGTGTTGACTCCTTGCTGTCCCCAGTCCGCCTGGCCTTGCTGCTATTCCAGTTTCAACTGTTCTGCCTGCGGTTATGGAACCCCTACCTGTCCCAGACCTGCTGTTTTCAACTCTTAATGATCGGCTATGAAAAGCCAACTGAGATTTATTCCTGATTATTATTTGACCATGCTTGTCACTTATGAACATTTTTGAAAATCTTGGCATGGTTCTGTTATAATCTCCACCCGGCACAGCCAGAAGAGGACTGGCCACCCCTCATAGCCTGGTTCCTCTCTAGGTTTCTTCCTAGGTTTTGGCCTTTCTAGGGAGTTTTTCCTAGCCACCGTGCTTCTACACCTGCATTACTAGCTGTTTGGGGTTTTAGGCTGGGTTTCTGTACAGCACTTCGAGATATTAGCTGATGTACGAAGGGCTATATAAAATAAAATTGATTGATTGATTGATTGATTGTTACCTCAACAGGAGCAAGAGAATAGGCTACTAACTTCTCATAATAACGTTGCTTTACAGAGAGTACGCTATTGAGACAGTGAGGTGGCACTCAGTGGTGAAGCTGAGAGAGAGAGAGAGAGAGAGAGAGAGAGGAGAGGAACCAAAACAGAGAGAGGTTACTACAGTGGTTCCCAAACTTTGGGTCAGAAGCAATCGGGTCTGGGTAGTGTAGGACCTGAACATTGAGGGTATGGGTAGTGTAGGACCTGAACATTGAGGGTCTGGGTAGTGTAGGACCTGAACATTGAGGGTATGGGTAGTGTAGGACCTGAACATTGAGGGTCTGGGTAGAGTAGGACCTGAACATTGAGGGTCTGGGTAGAGTAGGACCTGAACATTGAGGGTATGGGTAGAGTAGAACCTGAACATTGAGGGTCTGGGTAGTGTAGGACCTGAACATTGAGGGTATGGGTAGAGTAGAACCTGAACATTGAGGGTCTGGGTAGTGTAGGACCTGAACATTGAGGGTATGGGTAGAGTTGGACCTGAACATTGAGGGTATGGGTAGGTTCATTTTTGCTAGTTTTTTTTCTCCAAATAGCATTATATATAAATGCACTAAAGTCAAAAGTAGTGCACTGGAAAAGGGTTTCATTTGGGACACAGTATTGGAGTCTAAAGCAGGCCCCCTTGATAACCTGACCAGTCTACTATCACGTCCATCTTCTAAATTCAGGCTGCTGTAGTGACCTCTGACCTCATCTAGTCTAATGTTGTGGAAGAAGATTTCTAGTGTAAGAAGATACTTAGTGTCACATTTTACTAGTGCAAGAATTGTGCAAAGCACAGAAAATACCATAAATATCATAATAATCTGTCCATAGGTGTCTGGTCAAAAGTAGTGCACTATATAGGGAATAGTGAAAAGAGTACCATTTGGCATGTACCCTATCTTGTAAGGTTTTTTGTGTAAGATGGTACTTGTTGTCTGAAAGAGTTAATTTAAAGGGTTAATTTAAAATATTGATATTCCTTCCTAGGGTTGTGGTGGGCACCAAATTTTAAAATAAAATAACAGTAGGGAGGCTATATACAGGGGGGGTACCGGTAGAGTCAATGTGCCGGGCACAGGTTGGTCGAGGTAATGGAGGTAACATGTACATGTGGGTACAGTTAACCTCTTAAGGATGGGACCCTTTTTTTCAATTTTCACCTAAAATAACATAACCAAATCTAACTGCCTCTAGCTCAGGACCTGGAGCAAGGATATGCATATCTTTGATACCATTTGAAAGGAAACAGTTTGTGGAAATGTGAAATGAATGTAGAAGAATATAACACATTAGATCTGGTAAAAGATAATACAAACAAAAAAACATGTGTTTTCCATCTTTGAAATGTACGAGAAAGGCCACAATATAATATTGCAGTTTAGGCGTAATTTAGATGTTGGCCGCTAGATGGCAGCAGTGTGTGTGCAACGTTTCAGATTGAGCCAGTGAAGCGTTGCAGTACTGGACTATTTTGTTTCAAGTCTGCCCAAATGTGCCAAATTGGTCGATTGATACATTTTCAAGTACATAACTATAGAGAACATACAAAAATTATATGGTAATACAAAATGTAAGTTTACACACTTCCAGGATTGTCATACATGATGGATAATTAGCTTATACACTAACTTTCACACATCTAGATGGCCGGGCGGGGTGGGTGTGGAGCCAGAGACAGCAGGGGTTCAAACTGTAGAACCCAGTTCCTACATTTTAATATAAAAATTGATTTTATCAAACAAAACAATGCTACATTTTATCTCAAGGTCCCATTAGGATGACAAATCAGAGCAAGATTACTGAATGTAAGTAGAGTGACTGTATGTAGAGGAAGATACCTGGTGAACAAGAAACTATGAAATCTGGAATTTACATTTCACCCCTCCCCCAAAACAGTCTAAAATGGATGTCATGTTGTGATCAATTTGTGTGCACGTCTGTCTGTCTAGATAATCTGCCTCGCAAAATGGGCACCGTACTGCCCCAGACTGGAAGTGGAGGAAACATGTATGAAGCCAGAGGTTGTGGCTGAACTAGATTTAATGATTTATTAATCACTGGTTAGATCAGTTTGCGTCGCTATCAGAACCATCTAGCGGATTATGGATGTAGCTTCAGAGGTGGGACATATGCTGCTAGCAGGTACCTCATTGAACCATTCGTCATCTCGCAAACTGTTGCTATGGAATGCCCTTAAACCTTGCTTCATTAGTTAATTAAAAGGTATAATGTTGGGCTGTCGTAGCCTACTTGAGATACTGCTGTTATTAGTTATGGCACTGGTCAATCATGTATGTTAATGTGGTGTATTCCCTCCAGGAACACAACAGCTATCAAGGCCTTACCTGCCGGCCGTTTGTACTGTGCCTTTATTTTTAGTTGGATAATTATAAAACAACCATATTGAAGTTTGTCTTCAACCATAGTTCCTGCATTCTGACAGATGCGTCGTAGTGACAATAACATAGCTGCAGGGAATTCCTCAATTTGTGAACCAGGCCTTAATTACTTCTGTATGTGTGGAGAGAAATACCCCCCCAGAAATTATCCTCACTGCATAGGGAATAGGGTGCCATTTTGGAAAGCAGACATATTCCTGTGGTGATCTACTGTATGGGGATGACAATATCTGGTATTCCTTAGCCCTTCATTAGTTGAATCTGCTCTGATTAGGTAGTCCTGGAATACATCTGATAAGTGGAATGGCTGGGGTACTTGGTGAGGTTAGGGGAACACTGCACTCCCCTACACTCTGATGGACTCACTGAATTTGTCTTGATGGTTTCTCTTTGTCTGTCTCAGGAGACTCACCATGGCCATGTTGACCGTTCTTCTGCTTCTCAGTGCTGCCTTTGCTCTGGGAGACGCAAGTAACAGTCCACTTTACATGATTCATTCTGTATTTGTTTTGTTGTAGCAGAGGTGACTGACTGATATACTAATAATATTGTAGATATGTCTCGACTAGCCTTTAAAGCCGGCTGCAACTTCTCTTTACAGTTTCATCAGGAAACCGCTTGTGTCCCCGCGGTTGGACTGACTATGCATCACGCTGCTTCATGTTTGTCAAGACTGCAAGGACCTGGCCTGAAGCAGAGGTATCATGCTTACTATCTACTGTGAATTAAGCAAAATAATGTTCAATTGAAATCAACTATTTTCTTTGACATTACCTTAGAAGTTATATTTTCTATAGTGGCAACACATGCCTCATGTAAAATACTGAACTTCCCTTTTAATCATTATGAAATGCGTTTGTCCCTTTCTACTGCTTTCTCTAGCGGTATTGTATTTCCCTTGGAGCAAACCTGGCGTCTGTGCATAGCTCTGAGGATAATACATTTCTACAGGATGTGGTGTCTTCCAAGACTGGCAGTTTCACTGCTACCTGGCTTGGAGGATTTGATACTCTTCCGGGACTGGTGGGAAAGGTACCCAGTTATCATACTTAAGTCAGCACGACAATGCCTTAATAGAAAATGATCCAAGTGACAGTCACCCAGTAACATTCTGCTGTTTTCATGTTATCCAGAGCGTTGGTGACTGCAACTATGGTGCTGCCAACAATTTACACTTTTTTTTCAGACATTTACTTTTACAGGCCATATTCAACGGGTGTTGCGCCTTTGTAAATTATTCAGCTGTCGCAGTGACGGTCTATTGAAATGGTTACATGTGGAGTGTCTTAAAACATGTAGCTAATTTAAACAATGAACCATAATCCCAACTCATGATGTTACTACCATGCATGAATCTGCAGGTAGCTAACCAACCAGGTTCACTGCTAGCTAGGTAGCTAACAGTACACTTGAACTTCAAATGAAAACGACTGTCAAAATTAGTAACGTGTCATATCTGAAAATGTAGCTAGCTACATATCTTAACCGTATACATTGCTTGACGCTTCACCCTATCACGGATGCCATGGTTGCCCTTAGTTTGAAGATGTAATCTGGAGACAGGAGTTTTCTCATATCCTTAGCTATCATACTCTAATTCCACTGATTTTAAAACTTTGTCCTCCAGAAAGTGGAGAGCAACACTTATGTAGTTGAACTACGCAATATAAATAAAGTAGCAATAGACAGGATTACCTACACATACTGACGTTTTCACATGTTGAGCTGCAGATAGTGTTAACTACATGGAAGTGGTGGAATCTTAACTTAACTGAAGTAGCAAAAGATCATTTCAATAAGAGTTCCTGGACAGCCAGGGGCACACTCCATGTACCATCTATAAATGCAGTATTTGTGTTTAGTGATTCCGCAAGCTTGATGGCAGCAGCTTTGGCGTCCATTCAGCTGTGACATGTTTTGAATTAGATTTGACCAACATTGCACAACTGTTAGGTCAATCCATTGTTTTGGTAAAAAGTGCTCTACTGCAGTAAGTTTGGTTTGGAGTTATTGATTGATGCCACTGCAGTGTCCATGAACACATGCTGGGTTATAGTGGGGTAGTATTGTAGGAAAGATCAGTATTCACTAACACACTGGGTATAGTGTCTAGAACCAAAAACGGTTCTTCGGCTGTCCCCATAGGAGAACCCTTTGAATAACACTTTTCCACCGAGGGAAAGCCTCTAAGCCGTGTTCTACCTGGATCCATAAAGGGTTCTGCTAAGGGGACAGCCACGGAGCCCTTTTGGAAACCCATTTTCTAAGGGTGTAGATGGATCAGTATCCATTAACACAGTGGGATTTCTTTCATTCTGAGACCTCACTACTTCCCCACAGGACAGGCTATGGTTATGGAGTGATGGAGCTAACTTTGATTACCAGAACTGGAATCAAGGAGAGCCCAACAACAATGGTGGCAGAGAGCCATGTATTGTGATGAACTTTGGAGGTACAGTAAGCCCACTATCACGTTCAACTTTATTCATAGTCCATTTAACAAATCTCACACTATATTCTGTTGTGTTTAATTTCTGTCCCGTGTTTCCTCTGAAGGTGAACACGGCTGGAACGATCTAGAATGTGGAAACGTATTGCCCTCTGTGTGCTCCCGGAGAACCAGTTAAATCAGCAAAACATCACCTGAAACCCAAAATGCTACTCTATACTGTCAGCATCCTAACTGAAAACTTGTTATGGTAAAGTCAAATACTTTGTGGAGATTATTTGTTGCTGTAAAATGAGTATTAGTTATTTGTTGGTCATAAATGTTGAGTAATGATTTTGTGGTTTGTCACTAAAACTGGTGTACACGTTACTTTGTCTCATGGGTTATTAAACATGAATGTTAACAAGGAGGCACGCTCCAGAGATAAGCTTCCCCTAAAGTGAATTGAACTTGACAATTAAATAATTACTCCTGCCTCAGAATCATGACAGTTTGGACAATCCTTGTCCGTTAGGAACACTTCATTTTTTTTTTAGTGGTTGTGTGTAAAATGATTTTCATTTTATATTACATGTAGGGAAAATATTTGCTGTTGGAATTCTTTAAAATATTACTTATTTGCATGTCGGCGCTGTCTGGAGCAAGGTATCCCAATTCCAAACGCTCCCAAAAAGTATTACTGGGACATTCTGATTGAAATATCTTTAGTTTCTGACTTTAAAGAATCTTTCTGAAACTGATTCCTAAAAAATGTCAGGCTATTTGGTCATTAGTCTAAAATCCTAAATGGCGCAGGATCAGTTACACCATAAGAACCCCTTCATGTCCTCACATAAGAGACCTTGGTCTCAGGACTCCCTGATAAAATAAAGGTTAATTAAAATCAGTAGTTAAACAAGGCCACTCATGGTCTGGGAAGTTTAATACTTTTGATAGATCTGAACAAATCATTTGGAAATCACCAAGGTCGCAACCAGAAACTGTCAACTACATTTCCCTGATTTAAGATCGGATTTGAATGTTTATTTTCGTTAGGTTTTAGTCATAAAGCAACAAACTACATTGCTACTTTGAATAGCACTTAAATTAGATGTTATTGTTTACCTGTGGATGTATTTCAAGGGCAACCTTCAAACTCAGTGCCTATTTGCTTGAAATCATGGGAAAATCAGAAGAAATCAGCCAAGACCTCAGAAAAAGAATTGTAGACCTCCATAAGTCTGGTTCATCCTTGGGATCAATTTCCAAACGCCTGAAGGTACCACGTTCATCTGTACAAACAATAGTACGCAAGTATAAACACCATGGGACCACGCAACCGTCATACCGCTCAGGAAGGAGACGCGTTCTGTCTCCTAGAGATTAACGTACTTTGGTGCAAAAAGTGCAAATCAATCCCAGAACAACCGCAAAGGACCTTGTGAAGATGCTGGAGGAAACAGATACAAAAGTATCTATATCCACAGTAAAACAAGTCCTATATCGACATAACCCGAAAGGCCCCTCAGCAAGGAAGACGCCACTGCTCCAAAACTGCCATAAAAAAGCCAGACTATGGTTTGCAACTGCACATGTGGAAATAGATCGTACTTTTTTGAGAAATGTCCTCTGGTCTGATGAAACAAAAATAGAACTGTTTGGCCATAATGACCATCGTTATGTTTGGAGGAAAAAGGGGGTTGCTTGCAAGCCGAAGAACACCATCCCAACCGTGAAGCATGGGGGTGGCAGCATCATGCTGTGGGGGTGCTTTGCAGCAGGAGGGACTGGTGCACTTCACAAAATAGATGGCATCATGAGGAAGGAAAATTATGTGGATATATTGAAGCAACATCTCAAGACATCAGTCAGGAAGTTAAAGCTTGTCGCAAATGGCTTTTCCAAATGGACAATGACCCCCAAGCATACTTCCAAAGTTGTGGCAAAATGTCTTAAGGACAACAAAGTCAAGGTACTGGAGTGGCCATCACAAAGCCCTGACCTCAATCCTATAGAAAATGTTTGGGCAGAACTGAAAAAGAGTGTGCGAGCAATGAGGCCTACAAACCTGACTCAGTTACACCAGCTCTGTCAGGAGGAATGGGCCAAAATTCACCCAACTTATTGTGGGAAGCTTGTGGAAGGCTACCCTAAACATTTGACCCAAGTTAAACAATTTAAAGACAATGCTACCAAATACAAATTGAGTGTATGTAAACTTCTGACCCACTGGGAATGTGATGAAATAAATAAAAGCTGAAATAAATCATTCTCTCTACTATTATTCTGACATTTCACATTCTTAAATTAAAGTGGTGATCCTAACTGACCTAAGACAGGGAATTTTTACTAGGATTAAATGTCAGGAATTGTGAAAAACTGAGTTTAAATGTATTTGGCTAAGGTGTCTGAAAACTTCCGACTTCAACTGAACATAAGATCCCTTTCCAGTTAAAATTCAATATTTGCCAGTTTAAGACTTTTAAAAACTTTTTGGGAGAGTTTGAAATTGGGATCCCTTGCTCCGGACATCGGCATTTCTGGGCACGGAGCCGAAATAAATGCATAATATTAAAATGATTGTCCCGACTTTCATTAATCCCTGATAGACAGGAGTAATTATATAATTTTGGCAAGTTCAATTCAATTTACTTTAGCCTATTGAGCGCGCCTCCTTGTTAAGGATCGGACACTTTTTTTCAATTTTCGCCTAAAATGACATACCCAAATCTAACTGCCTGTAGCTCAGGACATGAAGCAAGCATATGCATATTCTTGATACCAATTAAAAGGAAATACTTTGAAGTTTGTGGGAATGTGAAATTAATGTAGGAGAATATAACACATTTGATCTGATAAAAGATAATACAAACATTTTGTTCGATCAATATATTATTGCACTTTAGGCGCTATTTAGATTTTGGCCACTAGATGGCGGCAGTGTGTGTGCAAAGTTTCAGATTGATCCAGTGAAGCTTTGCAATACTGGACTATTTTGTATAAAGTCTGCCGAATTGGTCAATTGATAAATTTTCAAGTACATACCTATAGAGAACATACATAAATGATATGGTAATACAAAATATAAGTTTACACACTCCCAGGAATGTCATACATGATGGATCATTAGCTTATACACTAACTTTCACACATCTAGATGGCCGGGCGGGGGTGGGTTTGGAGCCAGAGACAGCAGGGGTTCAAACTGTAGAAGCCAGTTCCTATATTTGAATATAAAAATTGATTTTATCAAACAAAACTATGCTACATTTTATCTCAAGGACCCTTAGGATGACAAATCAGAGCAAGATAACTGAATGTAAGTACATTATTTACCTTCAGAGGTGAATGTATCAAACCAGTTGCCGTGATAAGTTTTGTTGTTGTGCACTCTCCTCAAACAATAGCATGGTATTTTTTCACTGTAATAGCTGCTGTAAATTGGACAGTGCAGTTAGATTAACAAGAATGTAAGCTTTCTGCCCATATAAGACATGTCTATGTCCTGGAATGTTTGCTGTTACTTATAACAGTCATGCTAATCACATTAGCGCACGTTAGCTCAACCGTCCCGCATAAGGGAAACCGATCCCATAGAGGTTAACATTCATGTTGTTTGTGGAGTAATAAAACCTTTTGGGTTATAAAATACATTTATTCTCTCAAAGGATTGGACAATTAAAGGATTGGACAATTATGGCAGTTTAAAAACAACTCATGAGACAAAATAATGTGTACACCTGTTTTATTGACAACAAACCACAAAATCATTACTCAACATTTATGACCAACAAATAACTAATACTCATTTTACAGCAACAAATAATCTCCACAAAGTATTTGACTTTACCATAACAAGTTTTCAGTTAGGATGCTGACAGTATGGAGTAGCATTTTGGGTTTCAGGTGATGTTTTGCTGATTTAACGGGTTAAGCACATTTTACATTACATTTTAGTCATTTAGCAGACGCTCTTATCCAGAGCGACTTACATATTTTTTATACTGGCCCCCCTGTGGGAATCGAACCCACAACCCTGGCGTTGCAAACGCCATGCTCTATCAACTGAGCTACATCCCTGCCGGCCATTCCCTCCCCTACCCTGGACGACGCTGGGCCAATTGTGCGCCGCCTCATGGGTCTCCCAGTCACAGCCGGCTACGACAGAGCCTGGATTCGAACCAGGATCTCTATTCTCCGCCCAAGCACACCGAGGGCAATCTGTTTCCACATGCTAGATCGTTCCAGCCTTCTCCACCTTGAGAGGAAACACGGAACAGAAATTAACTCAGATGTAGTGTGTGTATCAGACTTATTTGTTGAAGTGGGCTGTGAATAAAGTTTAATTTGATGACTGGATAGTGAATGATAGTGGGCTTACTGTACCTCCAGAGTTCATCATAATACATGGCTCTCTGCCACCACTGTTATTGGGCTCTCCTTGACTCCAGTTCTGGTAATCAAACTCGGAACCATCACTCCAGAACCATAGCCTGCCCTGTGGGGAAGTAGTGAGGTCTCAGAATGAAAGAAAGCCCACTGTGTTAGTGGATACTGATCTATCTATCCTACAATACTAGCCCACTATACCCCGTGTGTTAGTAAATACTGATCTATCCTACAATATGTGCTTCCATTAAGTATTAACTCAGGTGTGTGAAGACATGCAATCAATGAAAAATATATATAAATGATTGATTTTGAAAATGTTGTATAATATTTATTTAAATTTGATCATGTAGATGGGTAGGAAAGAAATCCAATGTAATCTCTTTTTAGATTTAAATTTAAGGCAGCAAAATGTGAAGACTGTGCAAGGGGTGTGTAGACGTTCACTAGCGACTGTATCAAGAGAATGCGCCGTCATTCCTACGGCTTCTGAGCTGGCGGACTCACTAAACACAAATTCTGAATTTCTACATGGTACATATGTCAACATGTGTGAAAACAGCGTATTTCTACATTTTGTAGAAAAAAATAGGAAGCTAAAAAGTTATACCCGATGACATCTTCAACAGTTTCAAACACAGATTCGCGGAGACGTGGGGAACAAGAAAACTCCCTCCCTCTGGCCAAAAACTCGATGAAGGTTTGGAAAACCCCTGTTTTGGTTACTTTTAATCCTACCATGTGTAGAATTTTACTGGGTGACTTTCACTTGAGTCATTTTCTATTAAGGTATCTTAGCTGTGACTCAAGTATGATAATTGGGTACCTCTTCCAGTATTTCTTTAGGATCTTCAAACCCTCCAATCCAGGTAGGAGTGAATTCGCCAGTCTCGGAAAACACCACCCCCTGTAGAAATTGCGCATCCTCAGAGCTATGCACAGATGGCAGGTTTCCTCCAAGGGAAATACAATGCCGCTAGAGAAAGCAGCAGAGAGGGACAAAAGCGTTTCATAATGTAAGTATTAGTCAAGTTGTCCAGTCTTTGTGAGAATTTGTTTTCTGGACTCACACTATCAAATATTGTCCGTCGCAACTAATGCTCTTTTCAACAGGCTCTTAGAGGTGTTAGTTTATCTCTGTCTTGACCCGTGTCCTTTGGGTTCCATTATACAGGTGTCCTGACTCCACACATGAAATAAATATTCCAAACTTATAGAATATCCCAATTAAACAATAACTTAAAGGGGAGGTTCAGTAATTTACATGAGGCATGCAGTGCCTGTAAAAAAAAAGAAGCCAAATCATCTTCACGTTAACGTCAATTCAAGAAAGCGAGTTGATTTTAATTGAACTTCACCCTTTAAATTCACAGTAGAGGGTAAGCATGATACAGTACCTGTGCTTCTGCCCATGTCCTTGCTGTCTTGATAAACGTGAAGTATGGTCCTCGTACATCTGTAAGGAGAAGACTACCGACTTTAAAGGAGAGACTGACAAATCACCTTGCATCATAAATAATTACTCAATATTATTTTTATATCAGTCAACACACACCTCTGCTACATTTAAAATACAGAAAGAATGATTAATGTAAAGTTTGAGGTGGATTCTCGTACTTGCGTCTCCCAAAGCAAAGGCAGCGCTGAGAAGCAGAAGAATGGTCAACATGGCCATGGTGATAGTCTCCTGAGAGAGGGAGAGACACACAAACAGACAAAGAGAGTGAGAGAGAGAATCAGTCAAGACCAATTCAGTGAATACTTCAGAGTGTAGGGCCTCCTGTAGCTCAGTTGGTAGAACATGGCGCTTGCAATGCCAGGGTTGTGGGTTCGATTCCCACGGGGGGCCAGTATTAAAAATGTATGCACTAACTAACTGTAAGTCGCTCTGGATAAGAGCGTCTGCTAAATGACTGAAATGCAGTGCAGTGTTCCCCTAACCTTTCCTCAAGTACCCTCAGCCATTCCACTTATCAGAGGTACTATCACATTAGATTTTACCAATGAAGGGCTAAGGAATACCTGGTATCATCTTCCACCACATACAATAGATTAACCTAGTACAAAGGAATATGTATGCTTTCCAAATGTTACCTTATTCCCTATGTAGTGCACTACCTTTGACCAGGGTCCCCAGTACACTACATAGGGAATAGCCCACGGCCACAAAGGTAATATGGGCCCTGGTCAAAAGAAGCACACTACAAAAGGAAAAGGGTGCTATTTGGGATGCAGACAGATACAGTTTTAAATGCACAGATGTTAAGATCTCACCTTCACAAATCTTCAGTTGTAGCTTCACTTCTTCAGAGATCTTCAAAGGTCTTCACTGGGTCTCTCTCTCTCTCTCTGTCCTTTCTGTGAGTTGAGTTCTACCTCTCCCTCCTCTCCCTTTTAAGGACCAGTCCAGTCAGACCCCTCCCTCTCTCTCTTTCTGTCCAGCCCAACACCTGCTGGACCTGTCCGATAGCTACCTGTTTGACAGGGTTGGGTTCAATTCAAAGTGAAGGTAGTCATTTATATTTAAAAATGGAGCTACTTTTGTAACACATGTTGGGTCACAATATGGTTGTGGAGATTATCTTGAGCACTGGTGTCTAACTGAATGTTTTACTTAATTCTACCTAATTGGTGCTGATGAAGACTTAGTCTAAAGGGCATTATAGTGGCTTGGAAACACGATGACATTTCAGAAGGAGTCAAATAATGAGTAGGAAAACGTTTCATCATCATTGTGATGTCACCAGATAGACTTTAGATTCAGTATAACTTTAGCTAGCTAGCGCTGGAATTTTAAACTTTCATTTGAATTAACTGTCTTCAATTTGAATTAACTGCCAACCCCTGCTGTCTGTCTGTTAGTTCGTTTCTGAACTGTATTCACCCCAAACCACTGCATCAGAGATGGGCCACTTCACCCCTTAGGGGCCTACCAAGGTATGTCCCAAATGGCTCCCTATCCCCTATGATATAGTGCACTACCTTTGAACAGGGCCCATATGACTGTGGTCAAAAGTAGTGCACTATAAAGAGAGGAGGGTGTGATTTGGAACGCTAACCATGTAATTGAGCACATGTATTACACTGTCTTCTGTTGCTGTTTGTAACCTCATTTTACAATCAATTTAAAGAATCTACTTGGTTTTTTTCCCAGCGTGTCGTGGTCTTTGCATTTACAAGACAATAATTTCCAGCACCCTTAAGACCGTTGAAAATGCAAAAATAGGAGAGGAGAGGAGAGGAGAGGAGAGGAGAGGAGAGGAGGGAGAGGAGAGGAGAGGAGAGGAGAGGAGAGGAGAGGGTGATTTAGCCTTCTGTTTCCCATCAGACACAGCATGTCCCACCACTCCCAATGATTCTTAGCTAGCGGTGGCTAATGTTAGCGGAGGTTTGTAGTAGGTCTTTACATCATCGTAGTGCAAAAGGATTGTGCAAACTGCCAAAAAATACCATAAACCTCATAATCTCACAGTGTGATTTAATTTTAAACTTTATAAGGAGGTAATTACTTAACTAGAGTTTAGTAAACTGAGCAACACATAAACAGTCACCTCTAAAGGCGTTATACTGTTTGTCTAATTTAGCTCTGCCATTTCCTGGTGTCACGGTTTTCGGCCGAGGCTGCTCCTCCTCCTGGTTCGGGCAGGCTTCGCGATCGCCGTCCCCGGAGTACTAGCTGCCACCGCTCAATGTTTCGTCATGTATCACCTGTGTCCATTTGTGTGTTGATTGCGTGTGTTATAAGTTCCTTGTTTTGTTCTAGTATGATTGTGTGTTGTTATTTACTGCCACAGTGTCGGAGCTACGTCTTTGCTTCCTGTTTTGTTTTGTGTTTTAGTGTTTACGCGTATGCGTAATTCTCCCTCGCCTCTTTGTGTTTTGAGGTCGGAGGTTTTCCATTTTTTCTTTGGACTATTAAAATACTGTTGGACTTAACCTCAGTGTCCTGCGCCTGACTCCTCCACCACATCCACGTCGGTTTAGTGACACCTGGTTCCATTTCCATGGTTTTTAAGATTCTAAAATTTCCTCCTGATTTCAGTTAATGTGACAAAACAAGCAATGTAGAGTGTAGAGAATTGTTGTACCATCTAAACCTCTGTAAAATATATTCTCAATAACCAAAAAATTCTCAGGTGTTTGAAGCTTAAGTTAAAAATAAACCATATTGCACATAGAGCAGGTCAACTACTTATCAGACTCACTTTCCATGGGAATGACAGATCTATAACTTGACTATCTATCTGAAATGAGACCAGTCGTACAGCAAACTACATAATGGACCTATAAAATAAAACGTAATATAACTTGCATTATCCAGGTTTCTAATAAGCATCAATAAAAGAGACATTCCTAGCATCACACCCTGTAAGGCTGCTGGTCCAGTCCAGCCAGCACGGAACGTTGAAATGGAACAGGAATGTCTGTCATTCTAATTCTACAACGTCTCCATTCTATTCATTCTATTACAGGTGGGGTGAAAGGTCAATGTCTGAAGGCTGAAGGGGGAGATATGTAGTAGGACCAGGGTTGTGTTGTTAGGAGAGGGGGGAGGGGAGAAGAGGAGAGGAGAGGAGGAGAGGAGGAGAGGTGATGGGTCAATGTCTTAAGGCTGAAGTATTGGAGGAGAGATATGCAGTAGAACCAGCAGCACTCCTTTGTGAGGAGATGAGGGGATGAGAGGAGGAGAGAAGGGGGAGAGGGTGAATAGCTAGCATGCCATTCTTTGTGAGGGTGAAGCCTCTCTCTCTCACCACACCCAGACGTAAACATGACTTTCAGTATTTCTGGAAGAACAGGACAATGGAATAGATGGATGGAATCTAAAGTGAGGTGGGATGTGAAAAGAAAATAGGAGATGAATGTGAGGAGGAGAAGAGGAGAGGGGAGAGAAGAGAAGAGAGGGGAGAGGAGAGAGAGGAGAGAGAGGAGAGGAGAGAGGAGAGGGGGGATAAGAGAGGGAGGAGAGGGGAGAGAAAAGAGAGAGTGGAGAGGGGAGAGAGAGAGCGAAGAGAGGGAGGAGAGAGAGGAGAGTGGAGAGAAAAGAGAGAGAGGAGAGGGGAGAGGAGAAGGGAGAAAAGAGAGACCCTTCCCTAATTGGAGTAAACTAGTGAACAACAATGCTTAGGCCTCTACTTCCAGCTTATACGTACTATATACATTTTATGGACAGTCAATTTTACAATAATTCAATTTTGTTTGTTTTTACTCCTGAACTTCCTCTACCCTCAACCTCTCCGATCATTTTCATGATGTCCATCCGGTTTGCTTCTATATTTCATATCTTTCACAAAAGCTCTCAAACTATAACCTATATATACAGTGGGGGAAAAAAGTATTTAGTCAGCCACCAATTGTGCAAGTTCTCCCACTTAAAAAGATGAGAGAGGCCTGTAATTTTCATCATAGGAACACGTCAACTATGACAGACAAAATGAGAAAAGAAATATCCAGAAAATCACATTGTAGGATTTGTAATGAATTTATTTGCAAATTATGGTGGAAAATAAGTATTTGGTCAATAACAAGTTTCTCAATACTTTGTTACATTTACATTTACGTCATTTAGCAGACGCTCTAATCCAGAGCGATTTACAAATTGGTGCATTCACCTTATAGCCAATGGGTTAACCACTTTACAATGTTTTTTTTTTTATGGGGTAAGGGGTGTGGGGGGGTAGAAGGATTACTTTATCCTATCCCAGGTATTCCTTAAAGAGGTGGGGTTTCAAATGTCTACGGAAGGTGGTAAGTCACTCCGCTGTCCTGGCGTCGTGAGGGAGCTTGTTCCACCATTGGGGTGCCAGAGCAGCGAACTTTTTTGACTGGGGTGAGCGGGAACTGTGCTTCAGCAGAGGTAGAGGAGCCAGCAGGCCAGAGGAGGATGAACGCAATGCCCTCGTTTGGGTGTAGGGACTGATCAGAGCCTGAAGGTACGGAGGTGCCGTTCCCCTCACAGCTCCGTAGGCAAGCACCATGGTCTTGTAGCAGATGCGAGCTTCAACTGGAAGCCAGTGGAGTGTGCGGAGGAGCGGGGTGACGTGAGAGAACTTGGGAAGGTTGAACACCAGACGGGCTGCGGCATTCTGGATGAGTTGAAGGGTTTTAATGGCACAGGCAGGGAGCCCAGCCAACAGCGAGTTGCAGTAATCCAGACGGGAGATGACAAGTGCCTGGATTAGGACCTGTGCCGCTTCCTGTGTAAGGCAGGGTCGTACTCACCGAATGTTGTAGAGCATGAACCTACAGGATCGGGTCACCGCCTTGATGTTAGCGGAGAATGACAGGGTGTTTTCCATACCCTTTGTTGGCAATGACACAGGTCAAACGTTTTCTGTAAGTCTTCCCAACGTTTTCACACACTGTTGCTGGTATTTTGGCCCATTCCTCCATGCAGATCTCCAGTGATGTTTTGGGGCTGTCGCTGGGCAACACGGACTTTCAACTCCCTCCAAAGATTCTCTATGGGGTTGAGATCTGGAGACTGGCTAGGCCACTCCAGGACCTTGAAATGCTTCTTACGAAGCCACTCCTTCGATGCCCAGGCGGCGTGTTTGGGATCATTGTCAGGCTGAATGACCCAGCCACGTTTCATCTTCAATGCCCTTGCTGATGGAAGGAGGTTTTACATTTACATTTACATTTACGTCATTTAGCAGACGCTCTTATCCAGAGCGACTTACAAGTTGGTGCATTCACCCTTCACTCAAAATCTCACGGTACATGGCCCCATTCATTCTTTCCTTTACATGGATCAGTCGTCCTGGTCCCTTTGCAGAAAAACAGCCCCAAAGCATGATGTTTCCACCCCCATGCTTCACAGTAGGTATGGTGTTCTTTGAATGCAACTCAGCATTCTTTGTCCTCCAAACACGACGAGTTGAGTTTTTACCAAAAAGTTCTATTTTGGATTAATCTGACCATATGACATTCTCCCAATCCTCTTCTGGATCATCCAAATGCAAATGCAGGATTTGAGTCCCTGGCGGCGTAGTGTGTAACTGATGGTAGGCTTTGTTACTTTGGTCCCAGCTCTCTGCAGGTCATTCACTAGGTCCCCCCGTGTGGTTTTTTTGTTCACCGTTCTTGTGATCATTTTGACCCCACGGGGTGAGATCTTGCGTGGAGCCCCAGATCGAGGGTGATTATCAGTGGTCTTGTATGTCTTCCATTTCCTAATAATTGCTCCCACAGTTGATTTCTTCAAACCAAGCTGCTTACCAATTGCAGATTCAGTCTTCCCAGCCTGGTGCAGGTCTACAATTTTGTTTCTGGTGTCCTTTGACAGCTCTTTGGTCATGGCCATAGTGGAGTTTGGAGTGTGACTTTTTGAGGTTGTGGACAGGTGTCTTTTATACTGATAACAAGTTCAAACAGGTGCCATTAATACAGGTAACGAGTGGAGGACAAAGGAGCCTCTTAAAGAAGAAGTTACACGTCTGTGAGAGCCAGAAATCTTGCTTGTTTGTAGGTGACCAAATACTTATTTTCCACCATAATTTGCAAATAAATTCATAAAAAATGTTACAATGTAATTTTCTGGATTTTTTTTTCTCAATGTGTCAGTCATAGTTGACGTGTACCTATGATGAAAATTACAGGCCTCTCTCATCTTTTTAAGTGGGAGAACATGCACAATTGGTGTCTGACTAAATACTTTTTTTCCCCACTGTACTTATTATGGAGAGAGTATGCTTACATTATTAGTTATCTTGTTGTTATTAGTTGTTGTTAGTCCCATCCTTCAGCTCCTGTCAACACCTCCCATCTATCTCTTAACACCATCCATATAGGATTTCTATTTACCATATATATGTACTGTGATGTTTTACAAAAGTTCTGAACCTTTCTATTCTCATTTGTTTCTACAGACTGTTCATTTAAAATAAAATAAAATTCTAAAAAGTAATATATTATTGATCGATTGACTATGACTTTTCAGATCACCCAGTAGTGCTATCTGCAGGGTTAGCTCCAGGTAAATATTGCAAATCTTTAGCCATTCCTGGACGGGTAACCAAAAACAAGCTACAAATGGACAGTACCAAAATAAATGATCTAATGATTGTCTCTTCGCAGGCAAAATCTGCAGAGCTGGGAAGATTGTATCCCCATATAAATAACATTCTATTGGTATTAGTTTAATTTTGTCTGGCTTGCCGTTCCAAATAAAATGGAATCTTTTTTTCTCATAAAACAAAAACAAAAAAACTGTTCGCTAGGCGTAGGCAAGACCATAAGCAAATAGGTAAACTGGGATAATAAAGAGTTAATCAGGGTGAGTTTTTCCACAAATTGACACGTATTTACCTTTCCATGGTAGCAGGATCGTATCTACTTTTGTTAACTTTCTATTACAATGTATTGGAGTGAGATCATTTATTTCATTTGGGATATGTATTCAGAGTAGAGCCACATCACCATCAGACCATTTATTGGTAAACTATATATTTTTTAGTGATCCAATACATAATATGGTACATTTATCATAATTTGGTTGTAATCCAGAGAGGTTAGAAAATGTATCTAGATCCTCTATGAGGCTGTGGAGGGATTCAAGTTGTGGATTTAAAAGAATACATGAATCATCAGCGTACAATTTTACATTTAAGTCATTTAGCAGACACTCTTATCCAGAGCAACTTACAAATTGGTCTCTTCATGAGCAGAGGAGCCCAAGTTATGTAAACTCAGAGCCATGCAGAACGCATGCAGAGTGAGCTATGCACAGGGACCAAGTGACAGACGGAGCGGCACAGTTAATGGACTTACTAATGGAGGAAGTTATTTGGGGTTTCAGCAAAAGCAATCGGGCCTGGGTAGTGCTGGACCTGAACATCGAGGGCCTGGGTAGTGCTGGACCTGAACATCGAGGGCCTGGGTAGTGCTGGACCTGAACATCGAGGGTCTGGGTAGTGCTGGACCTGAACATCGAGGGTCTGGGTAGTGCTGGACCTGAACATCGACGGCATGGGTAGGGCTAAAAATTCATTAACGTGCAGGGCTCTAATGTGGGGTCTTCTCTGAAAATCTGTACTAATCTTATCAATCAAGTTAGGAACTTAAACAAAATAAGACGTTTCATTTTAGCAGATGCTCTTTTCTAGAGCGACTTATAGTTAGTGAGTGCATACATTTTCATACTGGCTCCCCGTGGGAATTGAACCCACAACCCTGGCGTTGGAAACGCCATGCTCTACCAACTAAGCTACAAGACATCGTGTACGTTTTCTAGTGTAAGAAGGTACTTAGTGTCACATTTTACTAGTGCAAGAATTGTGCAAAGCACAAAAAATACCATAATCTGGCCATAGGGCTCTGGTCAAAAGTAGTGTACTATGTAGGGAATAGTGAATAGAACCATTTGCCTTCCATCCTATCTTGTAAGGCTTCTGGTGTAAGATGGTACTTGTTGTACCGTTGTAGCAAAATATGTTGTCTTATAAAGTTAATGTAAAGGGTTCATTTAAAAGACTGATACTCCTTCCTCCATTTCCCAGAAATGGACCGGTTCATATAAATTGTACAGCATATCAAACCAACAATAAATCAAGTCAATCATTAAAAGTTTAAATTCTCTCAGGATTTCTTCATTTATTGATTTGTATGGAATGTGAAGCAGTTCCTGTAGGACAGTAAAGAAACTGTCAAAGTATTTTTAACGTCTTCATTCCAACGCCTTTCATCTACCAGCAAATCTACAATTAGACAAAACAAACATTAACAACATTCAGAACCAGCTGCAAAGAATTAACATTTAGTGAATGAGTGAGAATGTGTGTGTGTGTGTGTGTTTACCAGGGTGGCACAGTTGATAATAGCAGAGCCTATTGGAAACTCAGTACCCTTGATCTTCTGTCCATTACAGGTCACACACCAACAGGAACCTACCAGAAATGGACATGTTAAAAAACATGTTGCGTATACAATATTGACATAATTACAAACGTTACTGTAATACAAAATGAATTGTCACATTCAACTAAATTGGATAATTTAGTGTGTGTGTTTGTGTATGAGTGTGGTAACCTGTAGATCCTGAACATTGCTCAGGGGTGTATTGTCCATCGTCGTCACAAGTTGGGATGTAGGTTCCAGGCGGGCTGTTTTTCTTGGAATCTCTTAAATGCTCACAGCGGGTCTTGGGTCGCATACCATCTGCATACATTGTAATCTGGACATAACATAGTTGGAGAATGTATGGACATATACAATTCCGCTACTTGTTTAAAAGCCCAGTGCAGTCAAAATTCAGTTTTGACTGTGTTTTGTATCATATTGTACAACAGCTGATGAAACTAAGACTGTAAAAGAGGGGTAAATTATATCAGTGTTATTTCCTGATAGTTGGTTGACAATCCAATCATGCATCCATCCAGTTGAAGGACCAAACCTTTCATATCAGAATACCTCAACACTCCGGCATCTAGACACCAATATACATCTTTGGAACTAGAGGGAGTGGAAGGTAACCGAAAGGTTTGGACGGTAACCGAAAGGTTGCTAGTTTGAATCCCTCAGCTGACAAGTTTAAATATCTGTCTATTTGCCCTTGAGCAAGGCACAACCTTAATTTCTCCAGTGTCACGGTTTGATAATGGCTTGTGTCCCAGGGAGAATGGGATATGCAAAGACATTTTTTTTCAATTCACACCTACGTATTAATACACACTTGTACTTGCGTGAAATAGGACAGATAAACACCCACTAATGTTTATGGTTTTTAAATAAAAATGTTGGTTAGTAAGTGTGAGGTATGTCACTCTTACCTATCGGAATAAAGGCATCTCCCAGAGCCAAAGCCATGCTGACAAGCAGAATGATGGTCAATATCGCCATGGTGATAGTCTTCTGAGACAGGGAGAGAGAGAGAGAGAGAGAGAGAGAGAGAGAGAGAGAGAGAGAGAGAGAGAGAGAGAGAGAGAGAGAGAGAGAGAGAGAGAGAGAGAGAGAGATTAGTTGACCATTAGAATCAGCTGTGATTGTACTGTAATACTTCAAATCAGTGGAATGGCTGTGTTAGGTACATAACCTACTGTATGCCTGGAGGTACCAGAGGAGAGGTTAAGGAAACCCTGTGTTAGGTACATAACCTACTGTATGGCTGGAGGTACCAGAGGAGAGGTTAAGGAAACCATGCGTTTTTCTGGATTTTTTGTTGTTGTTATTCTGTCTCTCACTGTTCAAATATACCTACCATTAAAATATAGACTGATCATTTCTTTGTCAGTGGGCAAACGTACAAAATCAGCAGGGGATCAAATACTTTTTTCCCTCACTGTACTTACATTCAGTAATCTTGCTCTGATTTGTCATCCTAATGGGACCTTGAGATAAAATGTAGCATTGTTTTGTTTGATAAAATCAATTTTTATATTAAAATGTAGGAACTGGGTTCTACAGTTTGAACCCCCTGCTGTCTCTGGCTCCACACCCACCCCCGCCCGGCCATCTAGATGGGTGAAAGTTAGTGTATAAGCTAATGATCCAACATGTATGACATTCCTGGGAGTGTGTAAACTTACATTTTGTATTACCATATAATTTTTGTATGTTCTCTATAGTTATGTACTTGAAAATTTATCAATCGACCAATTTGGCACATTTGGGCAGACTTGAAACAAAATAGTCCAGTACTGCAATGCTTCACTGGATCAATCTGAAACGTTGCACACACACTGCTTCCATCTAATGACCAACATCTAGATTACGCCTAAACTGCAATATTATATTGTGGCCTTTCTCTTACATTTCAAAGATGGAAAACACATGTTTTTTTGTTTGTATTATCTTTTACCAGATCTAATGTGTTATATTCTTCTACATTAATTTCACATTTCCACAAAGTGTTTCCTTTCAAATGGTATCAAAGATATGCATATCCTTGCTCCAGGTCCTGAGCTAGAGGCAGTTAGATTTGGTTATGTTATTTTAGGCGAAAATTGAAAAAAGGGTCCCATCCTTTAGAGGTTAACTCTACCCACATGTACATGTTACCTCCATTACATCGACCAACCTGTGCCCCCGCACATTAACTCTACCGGTACCACCCCTGTATATAGCCTCCCTACTGTTATTGTATTTAAAAATTTGGTGCCCACCACTACCCTAGGAAGGAATATCAATATTTAAAATTAACCCTTTAAAATAACTCTTTAAGACAACAAAATATTTTGCTACAATGGTACAACAAGTATCATCTTACACAACAAACCTTACAAGATAGGGTACATGCCAAATGGTACTCTTTTCACTATTCCCTATATAGTGCACTACTTTTGACCAGACACCTATGGACAGATTATTATGATATTTATGGTATTTTCTGTGCTTTGCACAATTCTTGCACTAGTAAAATGTGACACTAAGTATCTTCTTACACTAGAAATCTTCTTCCACAACATTAGACTAGATGAGGTCAGAGGTCACTACAGCAGCCTGAATGTAGAAGATGGACGTGATAGTAGACTGTTCAGGTTATCAAGGGGGCCTGCTTTAGACTCCAATACTATGTCCCAAATGAAACCCTTTTCCAGTGCACAACTTTTGACTTTAGTGCATTTATATACAATGCTATTTGGAGAAAAAGAAACTAGCAAAAATGAACCTACCCATACCCTCAATGTTCAGGTCCTACTCTACCCAGACCCTCAATGTTCAGGTCCTACTCTACCCAGACCCTCAATGTTCAGGTCCTACTCCAACCATACCCTCAATGTTCAGGTCCTACACTACCCAGACCCTCAATGTTCAGGTCCTACTCTACCCATACCCTCAATGTTCAGGTCCTACACTACCCAGACCCTCAATGTTCAGGTCCTACACTACCCATACCCTCAATGTTCAGGTCCTACACTACCCATACCCTCAATGTTCAGGTCCTACACTACCCATACCCTCAATGTTCAGGTCCTACTCTACCCAGACCCTCAATGTTCAGGTCCTACTCTACCCATACCCTCAATGTTCAGGTCCTACACTACCCATACCCTCAATGTTCAGGTCCTACACTACCCATACCCTCAATGTTCAGGTCCTACTCTACCCATACCCTCAATGTTCAGGTCCTACACTACCCATACCCTCAATGTTCAGGTCCTACACTACCCATACCCTCAATGTTCAGGTCCTACACTACCCAGACCCTCAATGTTCAGGTCCTACACTACCCATACCCTCAATGTTCAGGTCCTACACTACCCATACCCTCAATGTTCAGGTCCAACACTACCCAGACCCTCAATGTTCAGGTCCTACACTACCCACACCCTCAATGTTCAGGTCCTACTCTACCCATACCCTCAATGTTCAGGTCCTACACTACCCAGACCCTCAATGTTCAGGTCCTACTCTACCCAGAACCGATTGTTTCCGACCCAAAGTTTGGGAACCACTGTAGTAACCTCTCTCTGTTTTGGTTCCTCTCTCTCTCTCTCTCAGCTTCACCACTGAGTGCCACCTCACTGTCTCAATAGCCTACTCTCTGTAAAGCAACGTTATTATGAGAAGTTAGTAGCCTATTCTCTTGCTCCTGTTGAGGTAACATTAGCTTCTTACGTCATCCTTCTAGCTGGCTAAGTAATTCTACCCGTAGTAAACTAAAATCCACTCCATGGTGAAGGAAGTTCATGATGAACTCCACTACCGACTTTTTGCTTTTTTCTGTTTGTCAAATATGGCAACGTAGTGCAAAAGCGCATGTGTCAATTGAATCTACGATGACGTGGGCCTAGGTCTCGAAAATACTCATTGTCCAATCAAATCACACAATCTACAGAGGGTGTGTCGACCAACAACATTTCACAGATCATTTCAGGTTCAAATAAACACTAAATCTGGCATATAACGTTGTTGACTTGGCACATTTTCTGTCCAAAGATACTGAGCAATAACGAGACAGAGAGAAATCATTTTATAACCTAGGTTTCATTTATAAACCTCATCGGAGATTAAATTGACACAGTTGCCATCTTCGTGACACTGAAATGAGCAAAAAGTCGGTGGTTGTATTTGATTCATGTTTATTGAAAAAGTATGGATGTCACACCTGCTCCAGCGCTTGACGTCGTCGGTCTACTAACCACCCTGTCCTGGCAACCATCATTACACACACCTGGAAACCATCATTACACACACCTGGACCTCATCATCACCTTGATTACTCTCCCTTCATATAGCCCTCAGTATCCTCAGTCAACAGGCAGTGTTGGTTTTGTTCAGCTACATGATTTATATGATTAAACTCACAGTCTGCGTCCTGACTCCCGGTGTTACAATGGATTTCAGCAAACAAAGAAAGGCAAGTAACTAGAGAGGACAAACATGGATACAAGGTAGGCGTTTCATGATGAAACAGTTTTGAAGTATTGACCTTGGCTGGTCTCTGCTCCACTCCGTAGGTGGAGTTCACTAGAAACTTCCTTCACCGTGGAGTTTAGTCCGCTATACTAACCAGAGCCCTTCAACGTTACGGCAATATAAGTCTCTTCCAGCAGCTAGTCGCCTGACTGACACATCTATAAGTGACTACCAGTTGTCCACTCGTTCTCTGAGTCTTTTTCATGTTCTTTGCGTTATGTCTGTAGACACGGCAGGAGTCACGGGACGGTTTCAAAATTGCCTATTGTCCGGCATCTCGCAGACACACTGTCAGCAGCGTCTCTAGTTTTGCTTACCTCTCTAGTGAGCCAACTCCGAGCTGGGGTAGTTCGTTTCCACGAGAGGGCAGAGTTAGAGTGGTGAATGGTGGTTCGAGAGAGTGGTGAGTATGCTGCTAAAAGTCACATCCGTGCAACAAATCTGGGGGACTCAAACGAACATGACAAACAAACCACTGTTCATGATTCAACTTGTCAGTCAGATCAAAGCTCAGAAAGCTTATATTCTTGATCAAACGATGGGAGCAATATTTAGAAGTTGACCCATAATAGATTTTCTTTATTTTGGTCCGGACCTCTGTGTCCTCAGATGTAGTTATGGCCATGAACCCATTAATCTACTCCATTGTCCTGTTCTTCCAGAAATACAGAAGCTCCTCTCCTCTCCTAGCAACACAACCTCCCCTTCAGCCTTAAGACATTGACCTTTCACCCCACCTTCAATAGAATGAAGACCCTAACACAGGGTTTCCTTAACCTCTCCTCTGGTACCCCCAGCCATTCCACTAATTTGAAGTATTACTGTACAATCACAGCTGATTCTAATGGTTAACTAATCTCTCTCTCAGGAGAATATCACCATGGCGACATTGACCATCATTCTGCTTGTCAGCACGGCTTTTGCGTTGGGAGGTAAGCGAGGCATACCTCAGACTTACTCACCACGACATTTATAAATTGTTTAAACATTGCTGGGAGCTTATCTGTCTTGTTTTTGCATATCCCACTCTACTTGAGAGTCAGGTCACAGCTATGGTCAGCCATTATCAACGGCAACCCTGGAGCAATTAGGGTTATGTGCCTTGCTCAAGGGCACATAGACAGATGTTTCAACTTGTCAGCTCAGGGATTCGAACTAGCAACCTTTCGGTTACTGGCCAAATGCCACTCTTCTAGTTCCAGAGATGTATATTGGTGTCTAGATGCTGGAGTGTTGAGGTATTCTGATATGAAAGGTTTGGTCCTTCAACTGGATGGATTAATGATTGGCTTGTCAACCAACTATCAGGAAATAACACTGCTATAATTTACCCCACTTTTACAGTCTTGGTTTCATCAGCTTTTGTACAATATGATGCAAAACTGAACTTTGACTGCACTGGGACTTTAAACAAGTAGCAGAATTTCAATATTTAGCCAGGAAGTCCCTTGAGACTGGTATCTCTTTTTGGAGGGAAACCTAGGTTACATCTATTCCATATAGTAAGCTGCTTTTGACCAGGACCCATAGGGGAATAGGGTGCAATATGGGACGCACCCCAAGCTTCCAGACTCAACCCAAGCTTTCAGAATGCATGTCCAGCAATGTATATTATGTCCATACATTGTTATGTAATGTCCACATTACAATGTATGTTACCTGTGTATCCAGATTGTACGATACGACCCGAGACCCCCTGTGAGCGTGCTAGAGATGCCATGATAAACAGCCCTCCTGGAGCCTACATCCCAACTTGTGACTACCAGGGACAATACACCCCTGAGCAATGTTCAGGATCTACAGGTTACCACTCTCTCAGACATACAAACACACACACACACTAAATTCTCCAAGTCATTTAAAGGTGACAATTCATTTTGTGTTACAGTAACGTTTGTAATTATGTCAATATTGTATACGCAACAGGTTTTTAACATGTCCATTTCTGGTAGGTTCCTGTTGGTGTGTGACCTGTAATGGACAGAAGATCAAGGGTACTGAGACTCCACCAGGCACTGCTCCCATCAAATGTGCCACCCTGGTAAACACACACATTCTCTCTCATTCACTGAATGTTAATTATTTGCTGGTGGTTCTGCATGTTTTTAATGTTTATGTTGTGTTTTTGTCTAATTGTAGATTTGCTCGTAGATGAAAGGCGTTGGAATGAAGACGGTAAAAATACTTTGACAGTTTCTTTACTGTCCTACAGGAACTGCTTCCCATTCCATACAAATAAATGAAGAAATCCTGAGAGAATTTAAACTTTTAATGATTTACTTTATTTATTGTTGGTATAATATGCTGTACAATTTATATGAACCAGTCCATTTCTGGGAAATGGAGTAAGGAGAATCAGTCTTTTAAATGAACCCTTTACATTAACTTTATAAGACAACATATTTTGCTACAACAAGAACCATCTTACACCAGAAGCCTTACAAGATAGGATGGAAGCCAAATGGTTCTATTCACTATTCCCTACATAGTACACTACTTTTGACCAGAGCCCTATGGCCAGATTATGGTATTTTTTGTGCTTTGCACAATTCTTGCACTAGTAAAATGTGACACTAAGTACGTTCTTACACTAGAAAACGTACACGATGTCGTGTAGCTCAGTTGGTAGAGCATGGCGTTTCCAACGCCAGGATTGTGGGTTCGATTCCCACGGGGGGCCAGTATGAAAATATATGCACTCACTAACGTAAGTCGCTCTGGATAAGAGCATCTGCTAAGTGAGTAAAATGAGAAATGTCTTATTTGTTCAAGTTCCGACCTTGATTGATCAGATTCTCAGAGGGGACCCCACATTAGAGCATGTGAATGTTATGCCCTCGTTGTTCAGGTCTAACACTACCCAGGCCCGATTGCTTCTGCCGAAACCACAAATCAGAAATAACTTCCTCCATTAGTAAGTCCATTAACTGCGCCGCTCCGTCTGTCACTCGGTCCCTGTGCATAGCTCACTCTGCATGCGTTCTGCATGGCTCTGAGTGGCTCTGAGTTTACATAACTTGGGCTGCTCTGCTCATGAAGAGACCAATTTGAAAGTTGCCCTGGATAGGAGCGTCTGCTAAATGACTTAAATGTAAAATTGTACGCTGATGATTCATGTATTCTTTTAAATCCACAACTTGAATCCCTCCACAGCCTCATAGAGGATCTAGATACATTTTCTAACCTCTCTGGATTACAACCGAATTATGATAAATGTACCATATGTATTGGATCACTAAAAAATATATAGTTTACCAATAAAATGGTCTGATGGTGATGTGGCTCTACTCTGAATACATATCCCAAATGAAATAAATGATCTCACTCCAATACATTGTAATAGAAAGTTAACAAAAATATATACGATCCTGCTACCATGGAAAGGTAAATACCTGTCAATTTGTGGAAAAACTCACCCTGATTAACTCTTTATTATCCCAGTTTACCTATTTGTTTTTGGTCTTGCCTACGCCGAGCGAACAGTTTTTATTATTTATTATGAGAAAAAAAGATTCAATTTCATTTGGAACGGCAAGCCAGACAAAATTAAACTAATACCAATAATGTTATTTATATGGGGATACAATCTTCCCAGCTCTGCAGATTTTGCCTGCGAAGAGACAATCATTAGATCATTTATTTTGGTACTGTCCATTTGTAGCTTGTTTTTGGTTACCCGTCCAGGAATGGCTAAAGATTTGCAATATTTACCTGGAGCTAACCCTGCAGATAGCACTACTGGGTGATCTGAAAAGTCATAGTCAATCGATCAATAATATATTACTTTTTAGAAAAAAAAATTATTTTAAATGAACAGTCTGTAGAAACAAATGAGAATAGAAAGGTTCAGAACTTTTGTAAAACATCACAGTACATATATATGATAAATAGAAATCCTATATGGATGGTTTTAAGATATAGATGGGTGGTGTTGTATGGAGCTGAAGGATGGGACTAACAACAAGTAATAACAACAAGATAACTAATGATGTAAGCATACTCTGTCCATAATAAGTACAGTGGGGAAAAAAATATTTAGTCAGCAACCAATTGTGCAAGTTCTCCCACTTTAAAAAGATGAGAGGCCTGTAATTTTCATCATAGGTACACGTTAACTATGACAGACACATTGAGAAAAAAAAATCCAGAAAATCACATTGTAGGATTTTTTTATGAATTTATTTGCAAATTATGGTGGAAAATAAGTATTTGGTCACCTACAAACAAGCAAGATTTCTGGCTCTCACAGACCTGTAACTTCTTTAAGAGGCTCCTTTGTCCTCCACTCATTACCTGTATTAATGGCACCTGTTTGAACTTGTTATCAGTATAAAAGACACCTGTCCCCAACCTCAAACAGTCACACTCCGAACTCCACTATGGCCAAGACCAAAGAGCTGTCAAAGGACACCAGAAACAAAATTGTAGACCTGCACCAGGCTGGGAAGACTGAATCTGCAATAGGTAAGCAGCTTGGTTTGAAGAAATCAACTGTGGGAGCAATTATTAGGAAATGGAAGACATACAAGACCACTGATAATCTCCCTCGATCTGGGGCTCCACGCAAGATCTCACCCCGTGGGGTCAAAATGATCACAAGAACGGTGAGCAAAAAAACACACGGGGGGACCTAGTGAATGACCTGCAGAGAGCTGGGACCAAAGTAACAATGCCTACCATCAGTAACACACTACGCCGCCAGGGACTCAAATCCTGCAGTGCCAGACATGTCCCCCTGCTTAAGCCAGTACATGTCCAGGCCCGTCTGAAGTTTGCTAGAGTGCATTTGGATGATCCAGAAGAGGATTGGGAGAATGTCATATGGTCAGATGAAACCAAAATAGAACTTTTTGGTAAAAACTCAACTCGTCGTGTTTGGAGGACAAAGAATGCTGAGTTGCATCCAAAGAACACCATACCTACTGTGAAGCATGGAGGTGGAAACATCATGCTTTGGGGCTGTTTTTCTGCAAAGGGACCAGGACGACTGATCCGTGTAAAGGAAAGAATGAATGGGGCCATGCACCGTGAGATTTTGAGTGAAAACCTCCTTCCATCAGCAAGGGCATTGAAGATGAAACGTGGCTGGGTCTTTCAGCCTGACAATGATCCCAAACACACCGCCTGGGCAACGAAGGAGTGGCTTCGTAAGAAGCATTTCAAGGTCCTGGAGTGGCCTAGCCAGTCTCCAGATCTCAACCCCATAGAGAATCTTTGGAGGGAGTTGAAAGTCCGTGTTGCCCAGCGACAGCCCTAAAACATCACTGCTCTAGAGGAGATCTGCATGGAGGAATGGGCCAAAATACCAGCAACAGTGTGTGAAAACCTTGTGAAGACTTACAGAAAACGTTTGACCTGTGTCATTGCCAACAAAGGGTATGGACAAATCCCTGTCGTTCTCCGCTAACATCAAGGCGGTGACCCGATCCTGTAGGTTCATGCTCTACAACATTCGGAGAGTACGACCCTGCCTTACACAGGAAGCGGCACAGGTCCTAATCCAGGCACTTGTCATCTCCCGTCTGGATTACTGCAACTCGCTGTTGGCTGGGCTCCCTGCCTGTGCCATTAAACCCCTACAACTCATCCAGAATGCCACAGCCCGTCTGGTGTTCAACCTTCCCAAGTTCTCTCACGTCACCCCGCTCCTCCGCACACTCCACTGGCTTCCAGTTGAAGCTCGCATCTGTTACAAGACCATGGTGCTTGCCTATGGAGCTGTGAGGGGATCGGCACCTCCGTACCTTCAGGCTCTGATCAGTCCCTACACCCAAACGAGGGCATTGCGTTCATCCACCTCTGGCCTGCTGGCTCCCCTACCTCTGCTGAAGCACAGTTCCCGCTCACCCCAGTCAAAACTGTTCGCTGCTCTGGCACCCCAATGGTGGAACAAGCTCCCTCACGACGCAAGGACAGCGGAGTCACTCACCACCTTCCGGAGACATTTGAAACCCCACCTCTTTAAGGAATACCTGGGATAGGATAAAGTAATCCTTCTACCCCCCCCTTACCCCACCAAAAAATAAAAAATAAAAAATACATTGTAAAGTGGTTAACCCACTGGCTATAAGGTGAATGCACCAATTTGTAAGTCGCTCTGGATTAGAGAAATGATGAAAATGTAAATGTAACAAAGTATTGAGAAACTTGTTCTTGAACAAATACTTATTTTCCACCATAGTTTGCAAATAAATTCATTAAAAATCCTACAATGTGATTTTCTGGATTTTTTTTCCTCATTTTGTCTGTCATAGTTGACGTGTACCTATGATGAAAATTACAGGCCTCTCTCATCTTTTTAAGTGGGAGAACTTGCACAATTGGTGGCTGACTAAATACTTTTTTCCCCCACTGTATATATAGGTTATAGTTTGAGAGCTTTTGTGAAAGATATGGCATATAGAAGCAAACCGGATGGACATCATGAAAATGATTGGAGAGGTTGAGGGTAGAGGAAGTTCAGGAGTAAAAACAAACAAAATAGAATTATTGTAAAATTGACTGTCCATAAAATGTATATAGTACGTATAAGCTGGAAGTAGAGGCCTAAGCATTGTTGTTCACTAGTTTACTCCAATTAGTGAAGGGTCTCTCTCCTCTCCCCTCTCCTCTCTCTCTCTTCTCTCCACTCTCTCTTTTCTCTCCCCTCTCCTCCCTCTCTTCTCTCCCCTCCTCTCTCTCTCCCCTCTCTTTTCTCTCTCTCTCTTCTCCCCCCTCTCTCTCCTCTCTCTCTTCTCTCTCCTCTCTCCCCTCTCCTCGTCCTCCTCACATTCATCTCCTATCTTCTTTTCTCATCCCACCTCACTTTAGACTCCATCCATCTATTCCATTGTCCTGTTCTTCCAGAAATACTGAAAGTCATGTTTACGTCTGGGTGTGGTGAGAGAGAGAGGCTTCACCTTCACAAAGAAAGGCATGCTAGCTATTCACCCTCTCCCCCCTTTTCTCCTCCTCTCATCCCCTCATCTCCTCACAAAGGAGTGCTGCTGGTTCTACTGCATATCTCTCCTCCAATACTTCAGCCTTAAGACATTGACCCATCACCTCTCCTCCTCTCCTCTCCTCTCCTCTTCCCCCCTCTCCTAACAACACAACCCTGGTCCTACTACATATCTCCCCTTCAGTCTTCAGACATTGACCTTTCACCCCACCTGTAATAGAATGGAGACGTTGTAGAATTAGAATGACAGACATTCCTGTTCCATTTCAACGTTCCGTGCTGGCTGGACTGGACCAGCAGCCTTACAGGGTGTGATGTTAGGAATGTCTCTTTTATTGATGAATATTAGAATCCTGGATAATGCAAGTTATTTTTTTAACAGCCATAGTGCAAAAGCAAAATGCAAAGTGAAAAACTTACCATAAACCTTTTTTTAAGACAATTTTCGAATGAATTTACACTGTGAGATTATAATGAGGTTTACGGTACTTTTTGCACTTGAAAATGCTTCAGCGCTATGAAAACGTTGCCCTTATTATGTAAACAGATGCACAAACTTTAGCTAATATCAGCCACTGCTAGCTAAAAATGCCAAAGGCCAAATCACCTTTAATGTCAAACCAAATAATTCCTCTCCTCTCTCCCCCTCCTGTCACATATCCTCCTCTCCTCTCCTCCTCCTATCCACTCTTCTTCTGCTCCTCTCCTCTGCTCCTCTCCTATATTCTCCTCCTTCTCTCCTCTCTTCTCCTCCTCCTCTCCACTCTTCTCATCCTCATCTCCTCTTCTCCTCCTCCTCCTCTTCTCTTCTCGTCTCCTCCTCTCATCTCCTCCTCTCTTCTCATCCTCCTCTACTCTCCTCTCTTCTCCTCCTCTACTCTCCTCTCTTCTCCTCCTCCTCTCATCCTCCTCTACTCTCCTCTCTTCTCCTCCTCCTCTACTCTCCTCTTCTCCTCCTCTACTCTCCTCTCTTCTCCTCCTCTACTCTCCTCTCTTCTCCTCCTCTACTCTCCTCTCTTCCTCCTCGTCTCTTCTCTTCCTCTCCACTCTTCTCCTCCTCCTCTCCTCTCACCTCCTCCTCAATTCTCCTCCTCCTCTCTTCTCCTCTCCTCTCTTCCTCCTCTCCTCTCCTCTCCTCCTCCATTCCAACATCTTAAACAACGGTCTTAAGGGTGCTGTCTGCTAAAAGGAAATGATTTTACTCTGACAAAGGCCAAGAGGCTAAGCTTTTTCTCTGATGGAGACCAAGAAGCCGACACGTAAGCTTTAATAAAATATATCATACGCATCATAAATAAATAAGGCATCATTCACATACACCTGCAACTAGATAAATCAGATGTACTAGTTAGTGCTTTTTGGAATATTCAAATATCACTACCTGAACCTTCAACTCTAATTGACCCCAGCCCTAACAGACAGTTAGCTCTCACACAGGTCCAGTAGGAAATGGACCGGGAGGGTTAAAGGATGACAGAGAGAGAAAAAGAGAGGGAGGAGTCTTCTTCTTCTATGACATCATGGCGGTCCTCAAACAAACGTCTCAAGTGCATGTCGCCACCTACTGTTCTGGAATGTACCATCAATCATGATCTGGCCAATTTTGTACTACCATGAAAATAACATTAAAAACCAAAATAAATCCCTAACTTCTCTGTACCTGGCATCCACCAAATACTGTGTTCTCCCCCACAATTACAGCACTTAACCTTCACATTGCTTCCACATTCACTGTAATCATTTAAACTAAGGAATCCTATCTGTACCTTTCCTGGCCAAGACTTTCTCAAACCTCAGAATCACTGATAGGCATTCACTTCTTTGACCCTCTTTCCTACTGATCAACCTGTTGGCCTCAATCACTCTGCCTCCCTTCACATTTTCTTTAATATTATCTGTGGACATAGATATTGGGACCCCAGGGATGACTCACCTCAATCTAGCAGAAGCACCAGGGACATGGCTTTTAATCTTCTTCCCATTAAGCTTTTCCATTTTCAGAATCTTCTCTTGCTGAGCCTGGCTACCACACAATATTAACAATCTACCATTTCCAATGAACCCAGCTAATTTCACTTCCCCTACCTCTTTCTCTACGGCATTAGTGGGTCAGAGAGGGTGTAAGTGAGGCTCTGTGGTCTCATCCAACACCATCACCACTTTCCACTCCAACACTTCACTACTCTTGCTTCCAACCTTGACCCTCTTTGTGCTTTCTATACGAGACGCTCCACTGCTTTCTGTATCATGATCTCTCTTCTTCCTGTGTCTTTCTGTATCATGATCTCTCTTCTTCCTGTGTCTTTCTGTATCATGATCTCTCTTCTTCCTGTGTCTTTCTGTATCATGATCTCTCTTCTTCCTGTGTCTTTCTGTATCAAGATCTCTCTTCTTCCTGTGTCTTTCCACTACCGACCATTCAGGTCCTTGACCCTCATCCTCCCGCTCCATACCATCAGAACAGACAGCCATATTGTTCTCATTCCACCACAGCTGTTGCTTCACCAACATTTTATCCACTTCCTCCATTTTGTCCTCACTACTCGCTGCCATTTCTGACCTCCAACCCTTCGGGGTTCCAGAGGGAGGGGTCTGACTGGACGGGTCCTTAAAAAGGAGAGGAGGGAGAGGTAGAACTCAACTCACAGGCAGGATTTCAGAAAGTGAGATTTCAACATCTGTTCATCTAATACTGTATGTGTCTGTATCCCAAATATCACTCTATTCCCTATGTAGTGCGCTACTTTTGACCAGAGCCCATAGTGAATATGTGGCCCTGGACAAATGAAGTGAACTAGTTTTGAAGGATAGTGCCAATTCCACAAACTACCAATTACCCTCTGGACACGCCCCTCTCCTTCTAACTCACCACACCTGAAACCTGAACTCACTCTGCTAATCACCAATTCCTCTCCCATTCTTCTGGTATATAAGCAGCTTGTTTTATCTGTGTTTGTTCAGCATTTGTAGTGGCCCTGTTGTTCTGTGTTCTGGTTAACGTAACTGCCTTCTTCTGGTTAACGTAACTGTGTAGCAGTTATTGTAACTTTTGTACATGTTTAGGTTGATGTCTACACTGTCTTAGAACATTTCCTGCAGTGCAGCATAATATCCTGTTTATCCTAGCTTGTGTATTATATGGTGTAACTAGCCCAGTATTTAGACCTTTTTGAGTAATATAAGTCTAAGGGAATTGAGACAGCTTGTGAGATGAGGCATGGTCCAATGATGATACCGGCTAGCAGAATGTTTTACATCCATAATCCGTTAGACTGTTCTGATTGGTCGCCATTGGCACCGCGCAGCAGGGAAGAAGGTACTATGAAATCCCCCCCCCCGTATTTGTTTTGTTGTAGCAGAGGTGACTGACTGACATACTAATAATATTGTAGTTGTGATTTGTAGATCTGTCTCGACTAGCTTTTAAAAGCCGGCTGCAACTTCTCCATTCAGATTAATTTGTAGAAGAAGACTTGTGTCCCTCCGGTTGGACCAAATATGGATCACGCTGCTTCATGTTTGTCAAGACTGCAAGGACCTGGCCTGAAGCAGAGGTATCATGCTTACATCTACTGTTAATTTAAAGGGGAAGTTCAATTGAAATCAACCCTTTGACATTACATTAAAGGTGATTTTTATGTTTTTTAATCCGGCAACACATGCTTCATGTAAAATACTGAACTTCCCTTTAAGATATTGTTTAGTTGGAATGTTCTAGAAGTTTGGAATATTTATTGGAACCCACAGGACATGGCTTAAGACAGCAACTAATATCTTTAAGAGCATGTTTAAAAGGGAATTAGTTCTGACGGTCAATATTTGAGAGTCCAAAAGACAAATTCTCAGACTGGCCAGCTGACTAACACTTACATTATGAAATGGCTTTGTCCCCGTCTACTGCTTTCTCTAGCGGCACTGTGTGTCCCTTGGTGAAAAACTGGTGTATGTGCCCAGCACTGTAGAGTACCTTGGAGCAAACCTGGCATCTGTACACAGCTCTGAGGAGGAGCAATTTCTACAGACGTTGGTCAAGACTGGCGGCTTCCCTCCTACCTGGATTGGAGGATTTGATGCTGATAAGGCAAAGGTGGGACATGTTCCCAGGTGACAGGAAGCCTAGCCGTTATGAGCGTTGGGCCAATGAAGGAAAGGTTGCTGGTTTGAATCCCAGAGCGCACTGTGGAAAAGTATGACGTGCCCTTGAGCAATGCACTTAACCCTAATTGCTCCTGTAAGTCGTTCTAGATGAGAGCATCTGCTAATTGACTAAAATGTAAATGTCGCTGTCATACTTCAGTAGAAGGCTTTTATACTAATGTAAAACGGTAATAGTTAATTATAAATTGTCTCAAAGTAACCTGTTCCAGACAGTCTGCCTGTTCTTGTATGGTGTTTCTAGCTTCAACAGTTGTAGACAAGTGATGCTCATTGAAATGCGTTGGGATGGTTGTAAATGTGATCAGGAAGTAGGCTCCATGTTTCTCTTTACACAAGCAACCGCTCCAGTCTGAGTTGTAAAGTTTTGGTGGTGGCGTTTACTGTTTCAGGAGGTAGAGGAAAGGCTATACATTTTGGATTTATTCTGGAACCTCCCTTTTCCCCCCTCAGGACAGGCTATGGTTCTGGAGCGACGGCTCCGACTTTGATCACCAGAACTGGGCCAAAGGACGGCCCAATAACGCTGGTGCCAGAGAGGGGTGTATTCAGATGAACTTTGGAGGTACAGTAAGCCCAGTGTCATTCACTGATCCAGCCTTGAAATTAAACTTCACTCATAGTATATTTACCAAATGCATCTCCGACAAGCATGCAGACGTTCCTCCTGTTGTGTTTCCTCTTAAGGTGAACGCCGCTGGAACAATGCAATATGTGGAAGGCGCTTGCTCTCTGTGTGCTCCCTGAGACTCTTGCCACTCCGTCAATCTATAAACTAAAAGCAACAATGCTATTCCATATGTGTCCGCATCCTTAACACTTTACGGTAACGTCAAATTCTTTGATTTGTTGCAGTTAAATGAAGTCTTAGTTACTACATAATGTTGAGGTGTTTTGTTTGCAGCCAATAAAACATGTGTACACATTATTTTGTTTCATGAGTTATTGAACATGAATGATCCTGCTATAATTGGCTCGTCTTATGAGAGGTTTATTGAAGGTACAGGCTTTGATCTGGGACTTGAATGTATTACTCAAATTCCAACACTATTACTATGAAACACAGCATCATTACATTTTAGTAATTGTGGTGACTCTTAGCCAGAGTGACTTACAGTAGTTAATACCTGTTCTTACTGGTCCCCTGTGGGAAACGAACCCACAACCCTGGTGTTGCAAGTGCCATGCTGATTAACTGAGCCACCAAGAAAACACTGTCATAACCAGGTCACCTGGCATAACGTGTCATACATTTACACCAGTTGTGAAATAGCTCAATATTTTTATGTTTTCAGTTTCTAAACACATTTATCCAAATGTTTAACCTGCCAAGAAGATTTGTTTTAAGGTTTGTTTTATGTCTAATGAATTCTTTAGGCATGTTACTTTGAATAACTTGCAGAAAATCCATGGTAACAGTTGCATTGGGGGGGGGGGGGAAACCCTCACACTGCTCTCAAGCGTTACGTATCGGCCTCAAGGGGGAGGAAGACCAGTGGTACCGACTATAACAATGTGCATTTTATAAGTATTCTAATAGTGTGAACAGGACTGGAAAACCACAATGCGGACATGGACCTATCCATAACGTTTTCATAAATCATTAGGTACTGTACAAGGGAAAAACGTCAGTCTGAAGTGGCGGCATGAATTCATGTTCACATTTACAACACAACATGCATGGGCATTTCAAGACCTTTCGGGAATAATGTCTGGAGGCTGAAAATCCTATAACATTCTCTTTTGCTCAGTATTTATATCAACTCCCCGAGTCGCCACTTTCTCTATCCCACAATCTAAAGTTTTGATGTTTTTGGCCATTAATGTACTGCGACTGGATAATGGTCCTGCGACTGGACGTGGTCCTCTGTAGCTCAGCTGGTAGAGCGTGGCGCTTGTAACGCCAGGGTAGTGGGTTCGATCCCCGGGACCACCCATACGTAAAAAATGTATGCGCACATGACTAAGTCGCTTTGGATAAAAGCCTCTGCTAAATGACTTATTTATAACCCCTGTCGTTACTCCCGATTTGAACTTTAATGTTCAGTAATTCTTTGAAAACAAGAGGTTTTACCTACATAGCACAGCCAACATGGGCATTTAATCATATAGATAACATGGGTGGTGGAGCAGGTAATGTCATTAATTTGGAACCGTTTTCCTGTAATGTGGGTGGCAGAAATATTCCCACTTTCATATTGTTGCACTGTGCGCAACCTCCGCATTTATAACTACCGTTCAGATGAGGGAGTAAAAGAGCCTGGCTGGTTTTCCTTTGTGGCTGACAGTTTGAATGGACCGTTTTGTCGCATAAATTGCGACCTCTCCTATATTCAACAAGTGGTGGGTTCTTTAAATTCAGCTGGCAGAGCAGGGTCCGATAAAACATGCCAATGGTTCTTGACAGCATCTCCCACTTTGCGCGAGTTGAAAGTATATGTGGTGGTGAACATTTAGTGTTCTTCAGCTCCACTGGGTCTTTTTGGTAGCAGTTCATCTCGTGTTTTCCTCAATTACAAATCAAGAGCTTCACCCGCATATTGTGGAGAGTAGTGTCTTAGAAACCTATTGCGCATCTCCGATGCTTTTTCTAGGTAGTTATGAAATGCACGTTATATTTGGCAGCTTATTTTCCCTCGACTCTCCAACCCCAGTCGATGCATTGAACGGATGTGGGTGGAGCAACGTCTACATGGGGTGCAGGTTGTGAACACACAAAGCTCTGACAAAGGCCTTGAGGCCGATACGTAAAGCTTAAAGAGCAGTGATACTATCAAGAGCAGTGATACTATCAAGAGCAGTGTGCAGGTTTCTTCTTTTTTTAACTACTTGGACTAAGAAAATGCACTTTATTACACTGTCAAGAAGCCTTATGACCGTCATAATCATCTATGCCAGACAGACCTTTCCTGTACAAGCCCTTATATCAGTTAAAGAAGCTGTCATGTCCTGCTCCTGCATTCATCCCAGTTATCAGCAGCAGAGCATTAGGGTAGGTACATGTCTGACATCAATTTGTGTGCAATTACAATTTAACATGGTCAATTTCAGAATGTTATACAACAAACATACTGTTGACAAGTAGGCTATGGTGCAATGGAATGTTTTGTCCTTGTGTGGTGGGTTTTGACTCGTATGTCACAACAGGTGTAAAACGTGTCATGACAGTGTTATGACCATTGTCAGCTGTTATGACACAGTTATGACAGTCTCACACAACGTTATGACTATGGGTAAAGTGTTACCCCTCGGGTATTTGAGTACATGGACACTGTTCGACCTAGCAAGCTTGATATGTTGGAGCTCAATGAAGACTTAATGAAACAATACTTCCGATGCCTGTTTGTAATCCAGAAAATGCCCTGCATGAAAGATGTGCGGGTTACGAAAGGTCGTCTCGGAACAAACTTTACATTCGTAAAGCATATTGCGGGCCGTTCCAATACGCAGGTTACTTGCGGACCGGACCATCAGCCATTTTGTTTAGGCTACACCTTGTTCAGTCATGTTACCTCCATTAGCTAGCTTTAGCTAACAACTTGGGGCGCATTCAGCAGGACGCGACGTTTTGGAACTTTCAGATAGAAAATGCTATGTGGTACAAACATGCCTTTCTGACATGTTGAATACGGAATAACGGATCTATTCGTTGAATTTCTATCTGCAATGCTGGAGAATGTTTTGCAACTGAATGTAGCCATGGTAACATTACCAGTACCGTAAAAGTACCGTAAACCTCATTATAATCTCACAGTGTAAATTCAGTACAAAAAAAGGTTTATGGTAAGATTTGCACTTTGCTTTTGCACTATGGCTGTTAAAAACATAACTTGTATTATCCAGGCTTCTAATATTCATCAATAAAAGAGACATTCCTAGCATCACACCCTGTAAGGCTGCCGGTCCAGTCCAGCCAGCACGGAACGTTGAAATGGAACAGGAATGTCTGTCATTCTAATTCTACAACGTCTCCATTCTACTAATGCTATAATTCTACAGATGGGTGATGGATCAGTAGGCAGGTTTCCATTGACCCAGGTTTATTCCACTAAAGCAATGTCACAACAAAAAAACATAGCGCCATCTGTAATGGAAACGGCAGCTATAGGATAAATGTTCTCTAGACGGACAGTTTGTTTATTCGACACTCTAGGTAATTGCTATTTTTTTTTAGGTGTGATGTCATTACGTACTGCTGTTTCTATCAACACAAGACAGTTCAACAGAATCTCACTGTAGCAGGTCCTTCAACGTCCTTCAAATTGCATGCAGAGACAACAAAAAAAATGATGTTCTCATCTGACTGAGTAGGTACATTTACATTATTTAGCAGACGCTCTTATCCAGAGCGACTTACAATTTGGTGCATTCACCTTATAGCCAGTGGGACAACCACTTTACACATTTTTTATGGGGGGGTAAGGGGGGTTAATAATTTAGTCTCCTCAACTTGTTCAATAGCCACACCCTTCATGACCAGATTCAGCTGAGGTCTAGAGCTTAGGGAATCATTTGTGTTCTTCCAGAAATAAAGAAACTTCTCTCTCTTCTCTCCTCTCTCTTTTCTCCCCTCTCTCTTTTCTCCCCTCTCCTATCTCCCTTCTCTCCCCTCTCCCTTCTCTCCCCTCTCCCTTCTTTCCCCTCTCTTCGTTCTCTTATCTCCCTTCTCCTCTCTCTCTTCTCCCCTCTCCCCTCTCTCTCCTCTCTTCTCTCCCCTCTCGTCTCTCTCTTCTCTCCCCTCTCTCTACTCTCTTCTCTCCCCTCTCCTGTATCTCCTCTCCCCTCTCAACTCTCTCTTTTATACTCTCTCTTCTCTCCCCTCTCCTCTCTCTTCTCTCCCCTCTCGTCTCTCTCTTCTCTCGTCTCTCTCTTCTCTCCCCTCTCGTCTCTCTCTTCTCTCCCCTCTCGTCTCTCTCTTCTCTCCCCTCGTCTCTTTCTCTTCTCCCCCCTCCTCTCCCTCTTTTATACTCTCTCTTCTCTCCCTTCTCCTCTCCCTCTTCTCTCCCCTCTCGTCTCCCTCTTCTCTCCCCTCTCGTCTCTCTCTTCTCACCCCTCTCCTCTCTATCCCCCCTCTCTTCTCACCTCCCCTCTCCTCTCTCTCTTCTCTCCCCTCTCCCTTCTCTCCCCTCTCTCTTCTTTCCACTCTCTTCGCCTTCTTATCTCCCCTCTCCTCTCTCTTCTCCCCTCTCTCCTCTCCTCTCTTTTCTACCCTCTCCTCTCTCTCTTTTCTCCCCTCCTCTCTTTTCTCCCTTCTCTCCCCTCTCTCTTCTTTCCACTCTCTTCACCTTCTTATCTCCCCTCTCTCTTCTTTCCACTCTCTTCACCTTCTTATCTCTCCTCTCTCTTCTCCCCTCTCTCTCCTCTCCTCTCTTTTCTCCCCTCTCCTCTCTCTCTTTTCTCCCCTCTTCTATTTTCTCCTCCCCTCTCTCTTCTCTCCCCTCTTCTCTTCCCTCCTCTCTCTCTCTTCACTTCCCTCTCCTCTCTCTCTCCTCCCCTCTCCCCTGTCTCTCCTCTCTGTCTTCTCTCCTCTCTCTTGTCTCCCCTGTTCCAACCCTCTCCTCTCTTCTCCCCTCTCTTTTCTCTCTCCTCTCTCTTCTCCCCTCTCTTCTCTCCCCTCTCCTCTCTCTCTTCTCTCCCCTCTCTCTCCTCTCCCCTCTCCTCTCTCTTCTCTCCCCTCTCGTCTCTCTCCTCTCTCGTCTCTCTCTTCTCTCCCCTCTCTGTTCTTCCCCCTCTCCTCTCCCTCTTTTATACTCTCTCTTCTCTCCCCTCTTCTCTCTCTCCCCTCTCCTCTCTCTCCCCTCTCCTCACTCTCCCCTCTCTTCTCACCTCCTCTCTCTCTCTCCACTCTCTCTTCTCTCCCCTCTCACCTCTCTCCTCTCTCTCTTCTTTCCTCCTCCCCTCTCCTCTCTCTCTTCTTTCCTCCCCCCTCTCCCTCTCTCTCTTCTCTCCTCTCCTCCCTCTCCTCTCTCCCCTCTCCTCTTGTCCTCCTCACATTAATCTCCTATTTTATTTTCTCATCCCACCTCACTTTAGACTCCATCCATCTATTCCATTGTCCTGTTCTTCCAGAAATACTGAAAGTCATGTTTACGACTGGGTGTGGTGAGAGAGAGAGGCTTCACTATCACAAAGAAAGGCATGCTAGCTATTCACCCTCTCCCCCCTTTTCTCCTCTCATCTCCTCAAAAAGGAGTGCTGCTGGTCCTACTGCATATCTCTCCTCCAATACTTCAGCCTTAAGACATTGACCCATAACCTCTCCTCCTCTCCTCTCATCTCCTCCTCTCCTCTTCTCCCCTCCCCCCTCTCCTAACAACACAACCCTGGTCCTACTACATATCTCCCCCTCCAGCCCTTAAGACATTGACCTTTCCCTAAGCTCTAGACCTCAGCTGAATCTGGTCATGAAGGGTGTGGCTGTTGAACAAGTTGAGGAGACTAAATTATTTGGTCTTACCTTAGATTGTAAACTGTCATTTTCAAAACCATATAGATTCAGTGGTTGTAAAGATGGGGAGAGGTCTGTCCGTAATAAAGAGATGTTCTGCTTTTTGAAGCCCACACTCCACAAAGCAAGTCCTGCAGGCTCTAGTTTTGTCTTATCTTGATTATTGTCGTCATGTGGTCAAGATCTGCAAAGAAAGACCTAGTTAAGATGCAGTTGGCCCAGAACAGAGCGGCACGTCTGTCATGTGGTCAAGTGCTATGGGTTATTGTCTTGCTTGAAGATCCACTTGTGGCCAAGTGTCAGCTTCCTGGCAGAGAACTAATTTTTTCGACAAAGATGTCCGTGTACTATGACTAAAGAGCTCTATTTTTATGTCATCAGACCATAGCACCGCCTATAGTTTGAGAAATGGCACTTGGATTGGAACCGGTGATACTTCCGCCTTAAAGGGATAGTGCAATATTTTGGAAATTCAAACCGTTTGCTACTTTCTACCCTTTCTCTACCCCCCAAAAAAAAAGTGTAAAGTGGTTGTCCCACTGGCTATAAGGTGAATGCACCAAATTGTAAGTCACTCTGGATAAGAGCGTCTGCTAAATGACGTAAATGTACTTACTCAGTCAGATGACAACATCGTTTTTTTTTGTTGTCTCTGCATGCAAATTGAAGGACCTGCTACAGTGAGATTCAGTTGAAATGTCTTGTGTTGACAGAAACAGCAGTACGTAATGACATCACACCTAAAAAAAAATTACGATTACCTAGAGTGTCGAATAAACAAACTGTCCGTCTTAAGAACATTTATCCTATAGCTGCCGTTTCCATTACAGATGGCGCTATATTTTTTGTTGTGACATTGCTTTAGTGGAATAAACCTGGGTCAATGGAAACCTGCCTACTGATCCATCACCCATCTGTAGAATTATAGCATTAGTAGAATGGAGACGTTGTAGAATTAGAATGACAGACATTCCTGTTCCATTTCAACGTTCCGTGCTGGCTGGACTGGACCGGCAGCCTTACAGGGTGTGATGCTAGGAATGTCTCTTTTATTGATGAATATTAGAAGCCTGGATAATACAAGTTATGTTTTTAACAGCCATAGTGCAAAAGCAAAGTGCAAAGTGCAAATCTTACCATAAACCTTTTTTTGTACTGAATTTACACTGTGAGATTCACCTTATGATAGCCAGTGGGACAACCACTTTACCAATTTTTAATTTTAATTTTAATATTTTATATTGTTTTAATATTTTTTTGGAGTATATTTGTAATTTTCATTTATTTTATATATATATATTTTAAAAAAGCAGTGATGTTTTGGGAATGTCGCTGGGCAACACGGACCTTCAACTCCCTCCAAAGATTTTCTATGGGGTTGAGATCTGGAGACTGGCTAGGCCACTCCAGAACCTTGAAATGCTTCTTACGAAGCCACTCCTTCGTTGCCCGGGCGGTGTGTTTGGGATCATTGTCATGCTGAAAGACCCAGCCACGTTTCATCTTCAATGCCCTTGCTGATGGAAGGAGGTTTTCACTCAAAATCTCACGATACATGGCCCCATTCATTCTTTCCTTTACACGGATCAGTCGTCCTGGTCCCTTTGCAGAAAAACAGCCCCAAAGCATGATGTTTCCACCCCCATGCTTCACAGTAGGTATGGTGTTCTTTGGATGCAACTCAGCATTCTTTGTCCTCCAAACACGACGAGTTGAGTATTTACCAAAAAGTTCTATTTTGGTTTCATCTGACCATATGACACTCTCCCAATCCTCTTCTGGATCATCCAAATGCACTCTAGCAAACTTCAGACGGGCCTGGACATGTACTGGCTTAAGCAGGGGGACACGTCTGGCACTGCAGGATTTGAGTCCCTGGCGGCGTAGTGTGTTACTGATGGTAGGCTTTGTTACTTTGGTCCCAGCTCTCTGCAGGTCATTCACTAGGTCCCCCCGTGTGGTTCTGGGATTTTTGATCACCGTTCTTGTGATCATTTTGACCCCACGGGGTGAGATCTTGCGTGGAGCCCCAGATCGAGGGAGATTATCAGTGGTCTTGTATGTCTTCCATTTCCTAATAATTGCTCCCACAGTTGATTTCTTCAAACCAAGCTGCTTACCTATTGCAGATTCAGTCTTCCCAGCCTGGTGCAGGTCTACAATTTTGTTTCTGGTGTCCTTTGACAGCTCTGTGGTCTTGGCCATAGTGGAGTTTGGAGTGTGACTGTTTGAGGTTGTGGACAGGTGTCTTTTATACTGATAACAAGTTCAAACAGGTGCCATTAATACAGGTAATGAGTGGAGGACAAAGGAGCCTCTTAAAGAAGTTACAGGTCTGTGAGAGCCAGAAATCTTGCTTGTTTGTAGGTGACCAAATACTTATTTTCCTCCATAATTTGCAAATAAATTCATAAAAAAATCCTACAATGTGATTTTCTGGATTTTTTTTTCTCAATGTGTCTGTCATAGTTGACGTGTACCTATGATGAAAATTACAGGCCTCTCATCTTTTTAAAGTGGGAGAACTTGCACAATTGGTTGCTGACTAAATACTTTTTTTCCCCACTGTACTTATTATGGACAGAGTATGCTTACATCATTAGTTATCTTGTTGTTATTACTTGTTGTTAGTCCCATCCTTCAGCTCCATACAACACCACCCATCTATATCTTAAAACCATCCATATAGGATTTCTATTTATCATATATATGTACTGTGATGTTTTACAAAAGTTCTGAACCTTTCTATTCTCATTTGTTTCTACAGACTGTTCATTTAAAATAAACATTTTTTCTAAAAAGTAATATTATTGATCGATTGACTATGACTTTTCAGATCACCCAGTAGTGCTATCTGCAGGGTTAGCTCCAGGTAAATATTGCAAATCTTTAGCCATTCCTGGACGGGTAACCAAAAACAAGCTACAAATGGACAGTACCAAAATAAATGATCTAATGATTGTCTCTTCGCAGGCAAAATCTGCAGAGCTGGGAAGATTGTATCCCCATATAAATAACATTATTGGTATTAGTTTAATTTTGTCTGGCTTGCCGTTCCAAATGAAATGGAATCTTTTTTTCTCATAATAAATAATAAAAAACTGTTCGCTCAGGCGTAGGCAAGACCAAAAACAAATAGGTAAACTGGGATAATAAAGAGTTAATCAGGGTGAGTTTTTCCACAAATTGACAGGTATTTACCTTTCCATGGTAGCAGGATCGTATCTACTTTTGTTAACTTTCTATTACAATGTATTGGAGTGAGATCATTTATTTCATTTGGGATATGTATTCAGAGTAGAGCCACATCACCATCAGACCATTTATTGGTAAACTATATATTTTTTAGTGATCCAATACATAATATGGTACATTTATCATAATTTGGTTGTTATCCAGAGTGGTTAGAAAATGTATCTAGATCCTCTATGAGGCTGTGGAGGGATTCAAGTTGTGGATTTAAAAGAATACATGAATCATCAGCGTACAATTTTACATTTAAGTCATTTAGCAGACGCTCTTATCCAGAGCGACTTACGTTAGTGAGTGCATATATTTTCATACTGGCCCCCCGTGGGAATCGAACCCACAATCCTGGCGTTGGAAACGCCATGCTCTACCAACTGAGCTACACGACATCGTGTACGTTTTCTAGTGTAAGAACGTACTTAGTGTCACATTTTACTAGTGCAAGAATTGTGCAAAGCACAAAAAATACCATAATCTGGCCATAGGGCTCTGGTCAAAAGTAGTGCACTATGTAGGGAATAGAACCATTTGGCGTCCATCCTATCTTGTAAGGCTTCTGGTGTAAGATGGTTCTTGTTGTAGCAAAATATGTTGTCTTATAAAGTTAATGTAAAGGGTTCATTTAAAAGACTGATACTCCTTACTCCATTTCCCAGAAATGGACTGGTTCATATAAATTGTACAGCATATTATACCAACAATAAATAAAGTAAATCATTAAAAGTTTAAATTCTCTCAGGATTTCTTCATTTATTTGTATGGAATGGGAAGCAGTTCCTGTAGGACAGTAAAGAAACTGTCAAAGTATTTTTAACGTCTTCATTCCAACGCCTTTCATCTACGAGCAAATCTACAATTACAGACAAAAACACAACAACATAAACATTAAAAACATGCAGAACCACCAGCAAATAATTAACATTCAGTGAATGAGAGAGAATGTGTGTGTTTACCAGGGTGGCACATTTGATGGGAGCAGTGCCTGGTGGAGTCTCAGTACCCTTGATCTTCTGTCCATTACAGGTCACACACCAACAGGAACCTACCAGAAATGGACATGTTAAAAACATGTTGCATATACAATATTGACATAATTACAAACGTTACTGTAACACAAAATGAATTGTCACATTCAAATGAATTTAGTGTGCGTGTCTGAGAGAGTGGTAACCTGTAGATCCTGAACATTGCTCAGGGGTGTATTGTCCCTGGTAGTCACAAGTTGGGATGAAGGCTCCAGGTGGGCTGTTTATCATGGCATCTCTAGCACGCTCACAGGGGGTCTCGGGTCGTATCGTACAATCTGGATACACAGGTAACACACATTGAAATGTGGACATTACATAACATTGCTGGACAATGTATGGACATAATATACATTGCTGGACATGCATTCTGGAAGCTCGGGTTGAGTCTGGAAGCTTGGGGTGCGTCCCAAATTGCACCCTATTCCCCTATGGGTCCTGGTCAAAAGCAGCTTACTATACGGAATAGATGTAACCTAGGTTTCCCTCCAGGGAAAAAAGGGATTTCCTGGCTAAATATTGAAATTCTGCTACTTGTTTAAAGTCCCAGTGCAGTCAAAATTCAGTTTTGCATCATATTGTACAACAGCTGATGAAACTAAGACTGTAAAAGTGGGGTAAATTATATCAGTGTTATTTCCTGATAGTTGGTTGACAATCCAATCATGCATCCATCCAGTTGAAGGACCAAACCTTTCATATTACAATACCTCAACACTCATCTAGACACCAATATACATCTCTGGAACTAGAGGAGTGGCATTTGGCCAGTAACCGAAAGGTTGCTAGTTCGAATCACTGAGCTGACAAGTTGAAATATCTGTCTATGTGCCCTTGAGCAAGGCACATAACCCTAATTGCTCCAGGGTTGCCATTGATAATGGCTGACCATAGCCGTGAACCCACTCTCAGGGAGAGTGGGATATGCAAACACATACTAATACACATGTGCGAAACAAGACAGATAAGCTCCCAGCAAATGTTTAATTTCTTTATAAATGTCTAAGTCTGAGGGATGTCTCGCTTACCTCCCAACGCAAAAGCCGTGCTGACAAGCAGAATGATGGTCAATGTCGCCATGGTGATAGTCTCCTGAGAGAGAGATTAGTTAACCATTAGAATCAGCTGTGATTGTACAGTAATACTTCAAATTAGTGGAATGGCTGGGGGGGTACTAGAGGAGAGGTTAAGGAAACCCTGTGTTAGGGTCTTCATTCTATTGAAGGTGGGGTGAAAGGTCAATGTCTTAAGGCTGAAGGGGAGATTGTGTTGCTAGGAGAGGAGCTTCTGTATTTCTGGAAGAACAGGACAATTGAGTAGATTAATGGGTTCATGGCCATAACTACATCTGAGGACACAGAGGTCCGGACCAAAATAAAGAAAATCTATTATGGGTCAACATCTAAATATTGCTCCCATCGTTTGATCAAGAATATAAGCTTTCTGAGCTTTGATCTGACTGACAAGTTGAATCATGAACAGTGGTTTGTTCGTCATGTTCGTTTGAGTCCCCCAGATTTGTTGCACGGATGTGACTTTTAACAGCATACTCACCACTCTCTCGAACCACCATTCACCACTCTAACTCTGCCCTCTCGTGGAAACGAACTACCCCAGCTCGGAGTTGGCTCACTAGAGAGGTAAGCAAAACTAGAGACGCTGCTGACAGTGTGTCTGCGAGATGCCGGACAATAGGCAATTTTGACATAACGCAAAGAACATGAAAAAGACTCAGAGAACGAGTGGACAACTGGTAGTCGCTTATAGATGTGTCAGTCAGGCGACTAGCTGCCGGAAGAGGCTTCTATTGCTGTAACGTTGAAGGGCTCTGGTTAGTATATTGGACTAAACTCCACGGTGAAGGAAGTTTATAATGAACTCCACCTACGGAGTGGAGCAGAGACCAGGCTTTGAACTCCACCTACGGAGTGGAGCAGAGACCAGGCTTTGAACTCCACCTACGGAGTCGAGCAGAGACCAGGCTTTGAACTCCACCTACGGAGTCGAGCAGAGACCAGGCTTTGAGGAATCTAGGTCCGACTACGTCGATTCACCCAAGGTCACTACTTCAAAACTGTTTCATCATGAAACGCCTACCTTGTATCCATGTTTGTCCTCTCTAGTTACTTGCCTTTGTTTGCTGAAATCCATTGTCAGGCCGCAGACGGTGAGTTTAATCATATAAATCATGTAGCTGAACAAAACCAACACTGCCTGTTGACTGAGGATACTGAGGGCTATATGAAGGGAGAGTAATCAAGGTGATGATGAGGTCCAGGTGTGTGGAATGATGGTTGCCAGCACCAGTGGTTAGTAGACCGACGACGTCAAGCGCTGGAGCAGGTGTGACATCCATACTTTTTCAATAAACATTAATCAAATACAACCACCAACTTTTTGCTCATTTCAGTGTCACGAAAATGGCAACTGTGTAAATGTAATCTCTGATGAGATTTGTAACTGAAACCTAGGTTATAAAATGATTTCTCTCTGTCTAATTTTTTCTCAGTATCTCTGGACAGAAAATGTGCCAAGTCAATAATGTTATATGCCAGATTTAGTGTTTATTTGAACCTGAAATGATCTGTGAAATGTTATTGGTCGACACACCCTCTGTAGATTGTGTGATTTGATTGGACAATGAGTGTTTTCGAGACCTAGGCCCACGTCATCGGAGATTCAATTGACACATGCGCTTTTGCACTACGTTGCCATCTTTGACAAACAGAAACAAGCAAAAAGTCGGTAGTGGAGTTCATCATGAACTTCCTTCACCTTGGAGTGGATTTTAGTTTACTACGGGTAGAATTACTTAGCCAGCTAGAAGGATGAAGTAAGAAGCTAATGTTACCTCAACAGGAGCAAGAGAATAGGCTACTAACTTCTAATAATAACGTTGCTTTACAGAGAGTAGGCTATTGAGACAGTGAGGTGGCACTCAGTGGTGAAGCTGAGAGAGAGAGAGAGAGAGAACCAAAACAGAGAGAGGTTACTACAGTGGTTCCCAAACTTTGGGTCAGAAGCAATCGGGTCTGGGTAGTGTAGGACCTGAACATTGAGGGTATGGGTAGTGTAGGACCTGAACATTGAGGGTATGGGTAGTGTAGGACCTGAACATTGAGGGCCTGGGTAGAGTAGGACCTGAACATTGAGGGTCTGGGTAGAGTAGGACCTGAACATTGAGGGTATGGGTAGTGTAGGACCTGAACATTGAGGGTCTGGGTAGAGTAGGACCTGAACATTGAGGGTATGGGTAGTGTTGGACCTGAACATTGAGGGTCTGGGTAGAGTAGGACCTGAACATTGAGGGTATGGGTAGTGTAGGACCTGAACATTGAGGGTATGGGTAGTGTAGGACCTGAACATTGAGGGTCTGGGTAGAGTAGGACCTGAACATTGAGGGTCTGGGTAGTGTAGGACCTGAACATTGAGGGTATGGGTAGAGTAGGACCTGAACATTGAGGGTCTGGGTAGTGTAGGACCTGAACATTGAGGGTCTGGGTAGTGTAGGACCTGAACATTGAGGGTCTGGGTAGAGTAGGACCTGAACATTGAGGGTATGGGTAGGTTAATTTTTGCTAGTTTTTTTTCTCCAAATAGCATTGTATATAAATGCACTAAAGTCAAAAGTAGTGCACTGGAAAAGGGTTTCATTTGGGACATAGTATTGGAGTCTAAAGCAGGCCCCCTTGATAACCTGACCAGTCTACTATCACGTCCATCTTCTACATTCAGGCTGCTGTAGTGACCTCTGACCTCATCTAGTCTAATGTTGTGTAAGAAGATTTCTAGTGTAAGAAGATACTTAGTGTCACATTTTACTAGTGCAAGAATTGTGCAAAGCGCAGAAAATACCATAAATATCAAAATAATCTGTCCATAGGTGTCTGGTCAAAAGTAGTGCACTATATAGGGAATAGTGAAAAGAGTACCATTTGGCATGTACCCTATCTTGTAAGGTTTGTTGTGTAAGATGGTACTTGTTGTACCATTGTAGCAAAATATTTTGTTGTCTTAAAGAGTTAATTTAAAATATTGATATTCCTTCCTAGGGTTGTGGCGGGCACCAAATTTTAAAATAAAATAACAGTAGGGAGGCTATATACAGGGGGGGTACCGGTAGAGTCAATGTGCGGGGGTACGGGTTGGTCGAGGTAATGGAGGTAACATGTACATGTGGGTAGAGTTAACCTCTTAAGGATGGGACCCTTTTTTTCAATTTTCGCCTAAAATAAACATAACCAAATCTAACTGCCTCTAGCTCAGGACCTGGAGCAAGGATATGCATATATTTGATACCATTTGAAAGGAAACACTTTGTGGAAATGTGAAATTAATGTAGAAGAATATAACACATTAGATCTGGTAAAAGATAATACAAACAAAAAAACATGTGTTTTCCATCTTTGAAATGTAAGAGAAAGGCCACAATATAATATTGCAGTTTAGGCGTAATCTAGATGTTGGCCACAAGATGGATGCAGTGTGTGTGCAACGTTTCAGATTGATCCAGTGAAGCATTACAGTACTGGACTATTTTGTTTAAAGTCTGCCCAAATGTGCCAAATTGGTCGATTGATACATTTTCAAGTACATAACTATAGAGAACATACAAAAATGATATGGTAATACAAAATGTAAGTTTACACACTTCCAGGATTGTCATACATGATGGATCATTAGCTTATACACTAACTTTCACACATCTAGATGGCCGGGCGGGGCGGGTGTGGAGCCAGAGACAGCAGGGGTTCAAACTGTAGAACCCAGTTCCTACATTTGAATATAAAAATTGATTTTATCAAACAAAACAATGCTACATTTTATCTCAAGGTCCCATTAGGATGACAAATCAGAGCAAGATTACTGAATGTAAGTACAGTGAGGGAAAAAAGTATTTGATCCCCTGCTGATTTTGTACGTTTGCCCACTGACAAAGAAATGATCAGTCTATAATTTTAATGGTAGGTTTATTTGAACAGTGAGAGACAGAATAACAACAACAAAAAATCCAGAAAAACGCCTGTCAAAAATGTTATAAATTGATTTTGCATTTTAATGAGGGAAGCTTCTTCCCGATGAAGACGCACGTTTGGCTGCCGACCAAGTTACCAGTGTTCATTTTAGTGAGTTGTGGGGTTTGTTAGGTTTCATACTGCATTATGGTGATTGACTCCAAGCAATTGCCTTTGGCCTAAATACCTTATTACATCTGTAGCTGTATAGTACTGCTGCAGTTTGTATATTTCAGATACTCCATGTGTATGTCGTTTATAAGTGCCTGTATTGCACTGAATACATGAGAGTTATGCAGTAGATGTTATTGTTTAGAGATGGTTCATTCCTATAGCCTGTATACACACTTTACCAGTAGATGTTATTGTTTAGAGATGGTTAATTCCTATAGCCTGTATACACACTTTACCAGTAGATGTTATTGTTTAGAGATGGTTCATTCCTATAGCCTGTATACACACTTTACCAGTAGATGTTATTGTTTAGAGATGGTTCATTCCTATAGCCTGTATACACACTTTACCGCAACTCATTAGTCTAAAATCCTAGGTGGCGGTGTCTGCAGCTTAAGTTGGCTGCGATCCACCAACCCAATCCCGAAGAAGACGCAAGTTTGGCTGCCGACCAAGTTATGTGTGAAGAAGATGTGAAAAAAAAAAGACGATAACCAAACACTGCATTCCACAGTAAGAACATCATACCAAAGGTCAAGCGTGGTGGTGGTGTGATGGTTTGGAGATGCTTTGCTGCCTCAGGACCTGGACGACTTGCCTTAATAGAAGGAACCATGAATTCTGCTCTGTATCAGAGAATTCTACAGGAGAATGTCAGACCATCCGTCTGTGAGCTGAAGCTGAAGCGCAGCTGGGTCATACAGCAAGACAATGATCCAAAACACACAATCAAGTCTACATGAAAATTGCTAAAAAGCAACAAATTGGAAGTTTTGGAATGGCCTAGTCAAAGTCCAGACCTAATCCCAATTGAGATGTTGTGGCAGGACGTGAAACGAGCAGTTAATGCTTGAAAACCCACACGTCGCTGAGTTAAAGCAGTTCTGCATGGATGAGTGGGCCAAAATTCCTCCACAGCGACGTGAGAGACTGATCAACAACTACAGGAAGCATTTGGTTGGAGTCATTGCAGCTAATGGTGGCACAACCAGTTATTGAGTGTAAGGGGGCAATTACTTTTTCACACAGGGGAATTGGTTGTTGCATAAATTTCTTTATGAAATAAATGAAATAAATATGTAATTGTTGTGTTATTTGTTCACTATTGTTCCCTTTATCTAATATTAGGTTTTGGTTGAAGATCTGATAACATTAAGTATCACAAATATGCAAAAGTAGACAAAATTAGAAAGGGGGCAAATACTTGTTCATATCCTTTAAAAATATATATGCAGTGGGGAGAACAAGTATTTGATACACTGCCGATTTTGCAGGTTTTCCTACTTACAAAGCATGTAGAGGTCTGTAATTTTTTATCATAGGTACACTTCAACTGTGAGAGACGGAATCTAAAACAAAAATCCAGAAAATCATGATTTTTAAGTAATTAATTAGCATTTTATTGCAAGACATAAGTATTTGATACATCAGAAAAGCAGAACTAAATATTTGGTACAGAAACCTTTGTTTGCAATTACAGAGATCATACGTTTCCTGTAGGTCTTGACCAGGTTTGCACACACTGCAGCAGGGATTTTGGCCCACTCCTCCATACAGACCTTCTCCAGATCCTTCAGATTTCGGGGCTGTCGCTGGGCAATACGGACTTTCAGCTCCCTCCAAAAATGTTCTATTGGGTTCAGGTCTCGAGACTGGCTAGGCCACTCCAGGACCTTGAGATGCTTCTTACGAAGCCACTCCTTAGTTGCCCTGGCTGTGTGTTTCGGGTCGTTGTCATGCTGGAAGACCCAGCCACGACCCATCTTCAATGCTCTTACTGAGGGAAGGAGGTTGTTGGCCAAGATCTCCCGATACATGGCCCCATCCTTCCTCCCCTCAATACGGTGCAGTCGTCCTGTCCCCTTTGCAGAAAAGCATCCCCAAAGAATGATGTTTCCACCTCCATGCTTCACGGTTGGGATGGTGTTCTTGGGGTTGTACTCATCCTTCTTTTTCCTCCAAACACGGCGAGTGGAGTTTAGACCAAAAAGCTCTATTTTTGTCTCATCAGACCACATGACCTTCTCCCATTCCTCCTCTGGATCATCCAGATGGTCATTGGCAAACTTCAGACGGGCCTGGACATGTGCTGGCTTGAGCAGGGGGACCTTGCGTGCGCTGCAGGATTTTAATCCATGACGGCGTAGTGTGTTACTAATGGTTTTCTTTGAGACTGTGGTCCCAGCTCTTTTCAGGTCATTGACCAGGTCCTGCCGTGTAGTTCTGGGCTGATCCCTCACCTTCCTCATGATCATTGATGCCCCACGAGGTGAGATCTTGCATGGAGCCCCAGACCTAGGGTGATTGACCGTCATCTTGAACTTCTTCCATTTTCTAATAATTGCGCAAACAGTTGTTGCCTTCTCACCAAGCTGCTTGCCTATTGTCCTGTAGCCAATCCCAGCCTTGTGCAGGTCTACAATTTTCCTACTTACAAAGCATGTAGAGGTCTGTAATTTTTATCATAGGTACACTTCAACTGTGAGAGACGGAATCTAAAACAAAAATCCAGAAAATCACATTGTATGATTTTTAAGTAATTTTAATTAGCATTTTATTGCATGACATAAGTATTTGATACATCAGAAAAGCATAACTTAATATTTGGTACAGAAACCTTTGTTTGCAATTACAGAGATCATACATTTCCTGTAGGTCTTGACCAGGTTTGCACACACTGCAGCAGGGATTTTGGCCCACTCCTCCATACAGACCTTCTCCAGATCCTTCAGGTTTCGGGGCTGTCGCTGGTGATAAAAATGACAGACCTCTACATGCTTTGTAAGTAGGAAAACCTGTAAAATCGGCAGTGTATCAAATACTTCTTCTCCCCACTGTACGTTCTTTATTACTTTCCAACCCCACCATCCCTTCCCTAATTGGAGTAAACTAGTGAACAACAATGCTTAGGCTTCTACTTCATGCTTATACATACTATATACATTTTATGGACACAGTAAATAATTATATTTTGTTTGTTTTTACTCCTGAACTTCCTCGGATCATTTTCATGATGTCCAACTGGTATGCTTCTATATGCCATATCTTTCTAACTGTGCTCTTTCACTTCAGTCGCTATGATGAAACTGGCTCTCATGAGGAACACCACAGAAACGGAAGATCCAGAGTAGGTAGTAGTAGTAGGTTTATTTGAACAGTGAGAGACAGAATAACAACAAAAAAATCCAGAAAAACGCATGTCAAAAATGTTAGAAATTGATTTTGCATTTTAATGAGGGAAATAAGTATTTGACCCCTCTGCAAAACATGACTTAGTCCTTGTTGGCAATCACAGAGGTCAGACGTTTCTTGTAGTTGGCCACCAGGTTTGCACACATCTCAGGAGGGATTTTGTCCCACTCCTCTTTGCAGATCTTCTCCAGGCCACTCCAGGACCTTAATGTGCTTCTTCTTGAGCCACTCCTTTGTCGCCTTGGCCGTGTGTTTTGGGTCATTGTCATGCTGGAATACCCATCCACGACCCATTTTCAATGCCCTGGCTGAGGGAAGGAGGTTCTCACCCAAGATTTGACAGTACATGGCCCCGTCCATCGTCCCTTTGATGCGGTGAATTTGTCCTGTCCCCTTAGCAGACAAACACCCCCAAAGTATAATGTTTCCACCTCCATGTTTGACGGTGGGGATGGTGTTCTTGGGGTCATAGGCAGCATTCCTCCTCCAAACATGGTGAGTTGAGTTGATGGCAAAGAGCTCGATTTTGGTCTCATCTGACCACAACACTTTCACCCAGTTCTCCTCTGAATCATTCAGACGTTCATTGGCAAACTTCAGACGGGCCTGTATATGTGCTTTCTTGAGCAGGGGGACCTTGCGGCCGCTGCAGGATTTCAGTCCTTCACAGCGTAGTGTGTTGCCAATTGTTTTCTTGGTGACTATGGTCCCAGCTGCCTTGAGATCATTGACGTTTTTACATTTACATGTTTAGTCATTTAGCAGACGCTATTATCCAGAGCGACTTACAGTTAATGCATACATTATTTTTATTATTTTTTCTTACCCCCTGTGGGAATCAAACCCACAACCCTGGCGTTGCAAACGCCATGCTCTATCAACTGAGCTACATCCCTGCCGGCCATTCCCTCCCCTACCCTGGACGACGCTGGGCCAATTGCGCGCCGCCCCATTGGTCTCCCGGTCACGGCCGGCTATGACAGAGCCTGGATTCGAACCAGGATCTCTAGTGGCACAGCTAGCACTGCGATGCAGTGCCTTAGACCACTGCGCCACTCGGGAGATGACAAGATCCTCCCGTGTAGTTCTGGGCTGATTCCTCACCGTTCTCATGATCATTGCAACTCCACGAGGTGAAATCTTGCATGGAGCCCCAGGCGGAGAGATTGACAGTTCTTTTGTGTTTCTTCCATTTGCGAATAATCACACCAACTGTTGTCACCTTCTCACCAAGCTGCTTGGCGATGGTCTTGTAGCACATTCCAGCCTTGTGTAGGTCTACAATCTTGTCCCTGACATCCTTGGAGAGCTCTTTGGTCTTGGCCATGGTGGAGAGTTTGGAATCTGATTGATTGATTGCTTCTGTGGACAGGTGTCTTTTATACAGGTAACAAGCTGAGATTAGGAGCACTCCCTTTAAGAGTGTGCTCCTAATAGCTCGTTACCTGTATAAAAGACACCTGGGAGCCAGAAATCATTCTGATTGAGAGGGGATCAAATACTTATTTCCCTCATTAAAATGCTAATCAATTTATAACATTTTTGACATGAGTTTTTCTGGATTTTTTTGTTGTTATTCTGTCTCTCAATGTTCAAATAAATCTAGCATTAAAATTATAGACTGATCATGTCTTTGTCAGTGGGCAAACATACAAAATCAGCAGGGGATCAAATACTTTTTTACCTCACTGTATATGTAGCCTTAGAAACAAGGTTCATAAAACCAATGACTTGCTACCGTCAGAAAACATTAATATATTGGCCATTTCTGAGACTCACTTAGATATTCCTTTCAACAAACTATAGTTTTGGCAAGTCGGTTAGGACATCTACTTTGTGCATGACACAAGTAATTTTTCCAACAATTGTTTACAGACAGATTATTTCACTTATAATTCACTGTATCACAATTCCAGTGGGTCAGAAGTTTACATACACTAAGTTGACTGTGCCTTTAAACAGCTTTGAAAATGATGTCATGGCTTTAGAAGCTTCTGATAGGCTAATTGACATCATTTGAGTCAATTGGAGGTGTACCTGTGGATGTATTTCAAGGCCTACCTTCAAACTCAGTGCCTCTTTGCTTGACATCATGGAAAAATCAAAATAAATAAGCCAAGACCTCATCGTTGGGATCAATTTCCAAACGCCTGAAGGTACCACGTTCATCTGTACAAACAATAGTACGCAAGTATAAACACCATGGGACCACGCAACCGTCATACCGCTCAGGAAGGAGACGCATTCTGTCTCCTAGAGATAAACGTACTTTGGTGCGAAAAGTGCAAATCAATCCCAGAACAACAGCAAAGGACCTTGTGAAGATGCTGGAGGAAACAGTAAAACAAGTTAAACGAGTCCTATATCAACATAACCCGAAAGGCCGCTCAGCAAGGAAGACGCCACTGCTCCAAAACCGCCATAAAAAAGCCAGACTACGGTTTGCAACTGCACATGTGGACAAAGATCGTACTTTTTGGAGAAATGTCCTCTTGTCTGATGAAACAAAAATAGAACTGTTTGGCCATAATGACCATTGTTATGTTTGGAGGAAAAAGGGGTTTCCTTGCAAGCTGAAGAACACCATCCCAACCGTGAAGCACGGGGGTGGCAGCATCATGTTGTGGGGGTGCTTTGCTGCGGGAGGGACTGGTGCACTTCACAAAATAGATGGCATCATGAGGAAGGAAAATTATGTGGATATATTGAAGCAACATCTCAAAACATCAGTCAGGAAGTTAAAGCTTGGTCGCAAATAGGTCTTGATGAGGAATTGAAAAAATGTCTGGTTGAAAGAGACATTGACAACTTAGATGGAAGGCTATTGAGGATGGTAGCTGACTCTATGGCCACTCCTAACTGTCATAGCTTTAATCTGAGTCTAGAGGAAGGTGTTTGTCCTCTGGCCTGGAGGGAAGCCAAAGTCATTCCGCTTCCTAAGAGTGGTAAAGCCCAATCAGCTTGCTGCCAGCTCTTAGCCAACTGTTGGATAAAATGGGGTTTCTCTGTAAACAAATTGACAACAGACTTTCAGCATGCTTATACAGGAGGGCACTTTAATGGAAGCTTCTCTAATGTCAAACATACAGGGTGTGGTGTACCGCAGGGCGGATTTCTAGGCCCTCTACTTTTTTATATTTTTACAAAGTACATGCCACTGGCATTAAACAAAGCCTGTGTGACCATGTATACTGATGATTCAACCATGTATTTGTCAGCAACCACAGCTAATGAAGTCACTGAAACAAGGAAATGCAGTTAGTTTTGGAATGGGTGGCCAGTAATAAACTGGTCCTGAACATCTCTAAAACTAAGAGCATTGTATTTGGTACAAATCATTCCTTAAGCTCTAGACCTCAGCTGAATCTGGTCATGAAGGGTGTGGCTGTTGAACAAGTTGAGGAGACTAAATTACTTGGTGTTACCTTAGATTATAAACTGTCATGGTCAAAACATATAGATTCAGTGGTTGTAAAGATGGGGAGAGGTCTGTCCGTAATAAAGAGATGTTCTGCTTTTTGAAGCCCACACTCCACAAAGCAAGTCCTGCAGGCTCTAGGTTAACTTATCTTGATTATTGTCCAGTCATATGGTCAAGTGCTATGGGTTATTGTCTTGCTGGAAGATCCACTTGTGGCCAAGTGTCAGCTTCCTGGCAGAGAACTAATTTTTTCGACAAAGATGTCCGTGTACTATGACCGAAGAGCTCTATTTTCATGTCATCAGACCATAGCACCGCCTATAGTTTGAGAAATGGCACTTGGATTGGAACCGGTGATACTTCCGCCTTAAAGGGATAGTGCAATATTTTGGAAATGAAAACCTTTTGCTACTTCCTCAGTCAGATGAGAACATCGTTTTTTTTGTTGTCTCTGCATGCAATTTGAAGGACGTTGAAGGACCTGCTACAGTGAGATTCTGTTGAACTGTCTTGTGTTGATAGAAACAGCAGCACGTAATGACATCACACCTAAAAAAAAAAACATTTACCTAGAGTGTCGAATAAACAAACTGTCCGTCTAGAGAACATTTATCCTATAGCTGCCGTTTCCATTACAGATGCCGCTATGTTTTTTTGTTGTGACATTGCTTTAGTGGAATAAACCTGGGTCAATGGAAACCTGCCTACTGATCCATCACCCATCTGTAGAATTATAGCATTAGTAGAATAATATGCCATTTAGCAGACGCTTTTATCCAAAGCGACTTACAGTCATGCGTGCATACATTTTTGTGTATGGGTGGTCCCGGGGATCGAACCCACTACCTTGGCGTTACAAGCGCCGTGCTCTACCAGCTGAGCTACAGAGGACCACCAGATGACCACAACCCTGGTCCTACTACATATCTCCCCCTCCAGCCCTTCAGACATTGACCTTTCACCCCACCTGTAATAGAATGGAGACGTTGTAGAATTAGAATGACAGACATTCCTGTTCCATTTCAATGTTCCGTGCTGGCTGGACTGGACCGGCAGCCTTACAGGGTGTGATGCTAGGAATGTCTAGTTATTGATGAATATTAGAAGCCTGGATAATACAAGTTATGTTTTTAGGAGCCAAAGTGCAAAAGCAAAGTGCAAAGTGAATAACTTACCATAAACCTTTTTTTAAGACAATTTTCTAACGAATTTACACTGTGAGATTATAATGAGGTTTACGGTACTCTTTGCACTTGAAAATGCTTCAGCGCTATGAAAACGTTGCCCTTATTATGTAAACAGCTGCACAAACTTTAGCTAACATTAGCCACTGCTAGCTAAAAATGCCAATGACCAAATCACCTTTAACATCAAACCAAATAATTCCTCTCCTCTACACCCCTTCTGTCACATCTCCTCTCCTCTCCTCTCTTCTCCTCCTCTCCTCTCTCCTCCTCCTCTCCTCTCTTCTCCTCCTCCTCTCCACTCTCCTCCTCCTCTGCTCGCTTCTCCTCCTCCTCTCTTCTCTCCTCCTCCTCCTCTCTTCCTCTCCTCTCTTCTCCTCCTCCTCTCCTCTCTCCTCCTCCTCCTCTCCTCTCTTCTCCTCCTCCTCTCCTCTCTCCTCCTCCTCCTCTCCTCTCTTCTCCTCCTCCTCTCTTCCTCTCCTCTCTTCTCCTCTCCTCTCCTCTCTTCTCCTCCTCCTCTCCTCTCCTCTCCTCCTCCTCTCCTCTCTCCTCCTCCTCCTCTCCTCTCCTTGCTCTTTCATTCCAACATCTTAAACAACGGTCTTAAGGGTGCTGTCCGCTAAAAGGAAATGATTTTACTCTGAAAGGCCAAGAGGCTGAGCTTTTTCTCTGATAGAGGCCAAGAGGCCGAAACCTAAGTTTTAATAAAATATATCATATGCATCATAAATAAGTAAGGCATCATTCACATACACCTGCAACTAGATAAATTAAAAACCAATTAAATCCCTAACTTCTCTGTACCGGGCATCCACCAAATACTGTGTTCTCCCCCACAATTACAGCACTTGACCTTCACATTGCTTCCACATTCACTGTAATCATGCTCCCCTCCACACTTGGCACATCTTCTCTTTCCTTTACGCTGAGCAACTACATGTCCCATTCTTTGGCATTTAAAACACTGCAGTTTATATGGATCAAATTCTCTAACATTGAATTTAAGGAATCCTATCTGTAACTTTCTCAAACCTCAGAATCACTGATAGGCTTTCACTTCTTTGACCCCCTTTCCTACTGATCAACCTGTTAGCCTCAATCACTCTGCCTCCCTTCACATTTTCTTTAATATTATCTGTGGACATAGATATTGGGACCCCAGGGATGACTCCCCTCAATCTAGCAGAAGCACCAGGGACATGGCTTTTAATCTTCTTCCCATTAAGCTTTTCCATTTTCAGAATCTTCTCTTGATGAGCCTGGCTACCACACAATATTAACAATCTACCATTTCCAATGAACCCAGCTAATTTCACTTCCCCTACCTCTTTCTCTACGGCATTAGTGGGTCAGAGAGGGTGGAAGTGAGGCTCTGTGGTCTCATCCAACACCATCACCACTTTCCACTCCAACACTTCACTACTCTTGCTTCCTACCTTGACCCTCTTTGTGCTTTCTATACTAGACGCTCCACTGCTTTCTGTATCATGATCTCTCTTCTTCCTGTGTCTTTCTGTATCATGTCTCTTCTTCCTGTGTCTTTCTGTATCATGATCTCTCTTCTTCCTGTGTCTTCCTGTACCATGATCTCTCTTCTTCCTGTGTCTTTCTGTATCATGATCTCTCTTCTTCCTGTGTCTTTCTGTATCATGATCTCTCTTCTTCCTGTGTCATTCTGTATCATGATCTCTCTTCTTCCTGTGTCTTTCTGTATCATGATCTCTCTTCTTCCTGTGTCTTTCTGTATCATGATCTCTCTTCTTCCTGTGTCTTTCTGTATAATGATCTCTCTTCTTCCTGTGTCTTTCTGTATCATTATCTCTCTTCTTCCTGAGTCTTTCTGTATCAAGATCTCTCTTCTTCCTGTGTCTTTCCACTACCGACCATTCAGGTCCTTGACCCTCATCCTCCCGCTCCACACCATCAGAACTGACAGCCATATTGTTCTCATTCCATCACAGCTGTTGCTTCACCAACATTTTATCCACTTCCTCCATTTTGTGCTCACTACTCGCCGCCATTTCAGACCTCCAACCCTTCGGGGATCCAGAGGGAGGGGTCTGACTGGACGGGTCCTTAAATAGGAGAGGAGGGAGAGGTAGAACTCAACTCACAGGCAGGATTTCAGAAAGTGAGATTTCAACATATGTTCATCTAATACTGTATGTGTCTGTATCCCAAATATCACTCTATTCCCTATGTAGTGATCTACTTTTGACCAGAGCCCATAGTGAATATGTGGCCCTGGACAAATGTAGGGAACTTGTTTTGAAGGATCGTGCCAATTCCACAAACTCCCAATTACCCTCTGGACACGCCCCTCTCCTGCTAACTCACCACACCTGAACTCACTCTGCCAATCACCAATTCCTCGCCCATTCTTCTGGTATATAAGCAACTCACAGGCAGGACAGAGAGAGAGAGAGAGACCCAGTGAAGACCTTTGAAGATCTCTGAAGAAGTGAAGCTACAACTGAAGATTTGTGAAGGTGAGATTTTAACATCTGTGCATTTAAAACTATCTGGCTGCATCCCAAATAGCACCCTTTTCCTTTTGTAGTGTGCTACCTTTGACCAGAGCCCATATTACCTTTGTGGCCGTGGGCTATTCCCTATGTAGTGTACTACATAGGGAATAAGGTAACATTTGGAAAGCATACATATTCCTGTGTACTAGGTTAATCTATTGTGTGTGGTGGAAGATAGCTGGTATTCCTTAGCCCTTCATTGGTAAAATCTAATGTGATAGTACATCTGATAAGTGGAATGGCTGAGGGTACTTGAGGAAAGGTTAGGGGAACACTTCGCTGCATTTCAGTCATTTAGCAGACTCTCTTATCCAGAGCGACTTACAGTTAGTGAGTGCATACATTTTTCATACTGGCCCCCCGTGGGAATTGAACCCACAACCCTGGCATTGCAAGCGCCATGTTCTACCAACTGAGCTACAGGAGGCCCTACACTCTGAAGTATTCACTGAATTGGTCTTGACTGATTCTCTCTCCCGCTCTCTTTGTCTGTTTGTGTGTCTCTCCCTCTCTCAGGAGACTATCACCATGGCCATGTTGACCATTCTTCTGCTTCTCAGCGCTGCCTTTGCTTTGGGAGACATAAGTACGAGAGTCCACCTCAAACTTTACATTATTCATTCTTTCTGTATTTTAAATGTAGCAGAGGTGTGTGTGTTTGTTTGTGTGTTGACTGATATAAAAATAATATTGAGTAATTATTTATGATGCAAGGTGATTTGTCAGTCTCTCCTTTAAAGTCGGTAGTCTTCTCCTTACAGTTGGACATGGACCAGTGAAACCATGTCGCTCAGGCTGGACCGAATATGAATCACACTGCTTCATGTTTATCAAGACAGCAAGGACATGGGCAGAAGCAGAGGTACTGTATCATGCTTACCCTCTACTGTGAATTTAAAGGGTGAAGTTCAATTAAAATCAACTCGCTTTCTTGGATTGACGTTAACGTGAAGATGATTTGGTTCCTTTTTTTTTAACAGGCACTGCATGCCTCATGTAAATTACTGAACCTCCCCTTTAAGTTATTGTTTAATTGGGATGTTCTATAAGTTTGGAATATTTATTTCATGTATGGAGTCAGGACACCTGTATAATGGAACCCAAAGGACACGGGTCAAGACAGAGATAAACTAACACCTCTAAGAGCATGTTGAAAAGAGCATTAGTTGCGACGGACAATATTTGATAGTGTGAGTCCAGAAAACAAATTCTCACACAGACTGGACAACTTGACTAATACTTACATTATGAAACGCTTTTGTCCCTCTCTGCTGCTTTCTCTAGCGGCATTGTATTTCCCTTGGAGCAAACCTGGCGTCTGTGCATAGCTCTGAGGAGGCGCAATTTCTACAGGGGGTGGTGTTTTCCGAGACTGGCGAATTCACTCCTACCTGGATTGGAGGGTTTGAAGATCCTAAAGAAATACTGGAAAAGGTACCCAATTATCATACTTGAGTCACAGCTAAGATACCTTAATAGAAAATGACTCAAGTGAAAGTCACCCAGTAAAATTCTACACATGGTAGGATTAAAAGTAACCAAAACAGTTTTTTTCCAAACCTTCATCGAGTTTTTGGCCAGAGGGAGGGAGTTTTCTTGTTCCCCACGTCTCCGCGAATCTGTGTTTGAAACTGTTGATGATGTCATCGGGTATAACTTTTTAGCTTCCTATTTTTTTTCTACAAAACGTAGAAATGCGCTGTATTCACACATGTTGACATATGTACCATGTAGAAATTCAGAATTTGTGTTTAGTGAGTCCGCCAGCTCAGAAGCCGTAGGAATGATGGCGCATTCTCTTGATACAGTCGCTAGTGAACGTCTACACACCCCTTGCACAGTCTTCACATTTTGCTGCCTTAAATTTAAATCTAAAAAGAGATTACATTGGATTTCTTTCCTACCCATCTACATGATCAAATTTAAATAAATATTATACAACATTTTCAAAATCAATAATTTATATATATTTTTCATTGATTGCATGTCTTCACACCCCAGAGTTAATACTTAATGGAAGCACATATTGTAGGATAGATCAGTATTTACTAACACACGGGGTATAGTGGGCTAGTATTGTAGGATAGATAGATCAGTATTCACTAACACAGTGGGTTTTAGTGGAATAGTATTGTATCTAGAACCTACAAAACAGTTATTTGGCTGTCCCCAGAGGAGAACCCTTTGAATAACCTTTTTCCAAAAGGGTTCTACCTGGAACCAAAAAGGGTTCTCCTATGGGGACAGCCAGGGAACACTTTTGGAAACCCATTTTCAAAGAGTGTAGATAGCTCAGTATCCACTAACACAGTGGGCTTTCTTTCATTCTGAGACCTCACTACTTCCCCACAGGGCAGGCTATGGTTCTGGAGTGATGGGTCCAAGTTTGATTACCAGAACTGGAATCAAGGAGAGCCCAATAACAGTGGTGGCAGAGAGCCATGTATTGTGATGAACTTTGGAGGTACAGTCAGCCCACTATCATTCACTATCCAGTCATCAAATTAAACTTTATTCACAGCCCACTTCAACAAATAAGTCTGATACACACACTACATCTGAGTTAATTTCTGTTCCGTGTTTCCTCTGAAGGTGAACACGGCTGGAACGATCTAGCATGTGGAAACATATTGCCCTCGGTGTGCTTCCGGAGAACCTTTTAAATCAGCAAAACATCAGATGAAACCAAAAATGCTACTCCATACTGTCAGCATCCTAACTGAAAACTTGTTATGGTAAAGTCAAATACTTTGTGGAGATTATTTGTTGCTGTAAAATGAGTATTAGTTATTTGTTGGTCATAAATGTTGAGTAATGATTTTGTGGTTTGTTGTCAATAAAACAGGTGTACACATTATTTTGTCTCATGAGTTGTTTTTAAACTGCCATAATTGTCCAATCCTTTAATTGTCCAATCCTTTGAGAGAATAAATGTATTTTATAACCCAAAAGGTTTTATTACTCCACAAACAACATGAATGTTAACCTCTATGGGATCGGTGTCCCTTATGCGGGACGGTTGAGCTAACGTGCGCTAATGTGATTAGCATGACTGTTATAAGTAACAGCAAACATTCCAGGACATAGACATGTCTTATATGGGCAGAAAGCTTAAATTCTTGTTAATCTAACTGCACTGTCCAATTTACAGCAGCTATTACAGTGAAAAAAGACCATGCTATTGTTTGAGGAGAGTGCACAACAACAAAACTTATCACGGCAACTGGTTTGATACATTCACCTCTGAAGGTAAATAATGTACTTACATTCAGTTATCTTGCTCTGATTTGTCATCCTAAGGGTCCTTGAGATAAAATGTAGCATAGTTTTGTTTGATAAAATCAATTTTTATATTCAAATATAGGAACTGGCTTCTACAGTTTGAACCCCTGCTGTCTCTGGCTCCACACCCACCCCCGCCCGGCCATCTAGATGTGTGAAAGTTAGTGTATAAGCTAATGATCCATCATGTATGACATTCCTGGGAGTGTGTAAACTTATATTTTGTATTACCATATCATTTTTGTATGTTCTCTATAGGTATGTACTTGAAAATGTATCAATTGACCAATTCGGCAGACTTTATACAAAATAGTCCAGTATTGCAACGCTTCACTGGATCAATCTGAAACTTTGCACACACACTGCCGCCATCTAGTGGCCAAAATCTAAATAGCGCCTAAAGTGCAATAATATATTGATCGAACAAAATGTTTGTATTATCTTTTATCTGATCTAATGTGTTATATTCTCCTACATTAATTTCACATTCCCACAAACTTCAAAGTATTTCCTTTAAATTGGTATCAAGAATATGCATATGCTTGCTTCATGTCCTGAGCTACAGGCAGTTAGATTTGGGTATGTCATTTTAGGCGAAAATTGAAAAAAAGTGTCCGATCCTTAACAAGGAGGCGCGCTCAATAGGCTAAAGTAAATTGAATTGAACTTGCCAAAATTATATAATTACTCCTGTCTATCAGGGATTAATGAAAGTCGGGACAATCATTTTTATATTATGCATTTATTTCGGCTCCGTGCCCAGAAATGCCGATGTCCGGAGCAAGGGATCCCAATTTCAAACTCTCCCAAAAAGTTTTTAAAAGTCTTAAACTGGCAAATATTGAATTTTAACTGGAAAGGGATCTTATGTTCAGTTGAAGTCGGAAGTTTTCAGACACCTTAGCCAAATACATTTAAACTCAGTTTTTCACAATTCCTGACATTTAATCCTAGTAAAAATTCCCTGTCTTAGGTCAGTTAGGATCACCACTTTATTTTAAGAATGTGAAATGTCAGAATAATAGTAGAGAGAATGATTTATTTCAGCTTTTATTTATTTCATCACATTCCCAGTGGGTTTGAAGTTTACATACACTCAATTTGTAATTGGTAGCATTGTCTTTAAATTGTTTAACTTGGGTCAAATGTTTCGGGTAGCCTTCCACAAGCTTCCCACAATAAGTTGGGTGAATTTTGGCCCATTCCTCCTGACAGAGCTGGTGTAACTGAGTCAGGTTTGTAGGCCTCATTGCTCGCACACTCTTTTTCAGTTCTGCCCAAACATTTTCTATAGGATTGAGGTCAGGGCTTTGTGATGGCCACTCCAGTACCTTGACTTTGTTGTCCTTAAGACATTTTGCCACAACTTTGGAAGTATGCTTGGGGTCATTGTCCATTTGGAAAAGCCATTTGCGACAAGCTTTAACTTCCTGACTGATGTCTTGAGATGTTGCTTCAATATATCCACATAATTTTCCTTCCTCATGATGCCATCTATTTTGTGAAGTGCACCAGTCCCTCCTGCTGCAAAGCACCCCCCACAGCATGATGCTGCCACCCCCATGCTTCACGGTTGGGATGGTGTTCTTCGGCTTGCAAGCAACCCCCTTTTCCTCCAAACATAACGATGGTCATTATGGCCAAACAGTTCTATTTTTGTTTCATCAGACCAGAGGACATTTCTCAAAAAAGTACGATCTATTTCCACATGTGCAGTTGCAAACCATAGTCTGGCTTTTTTTATGGCAGTTTTGGAGCAGTGGCGTCTTCCTTGCTGAGGGGCCTTTCGGGTTATGTCGATATAGGACTTGTTTTACTGTGGATATAGATACTTTTGTATCTGTTTCCTCCAGCATCTTCACAAGGTCCTTTGCGGTTGTTCTGGGATTGATTTGCACTTTTTGCACCAAAGTACGTTAATCTCTAGGAGACAGAACGCGATCTCCTTCCTGAGCGTGTATGACGGTTGCGTGGTCCCATGGTGTTTATACTTTGCGTACTATTGTTTGTACAGATGAACGTGGTACCTTCAGGCGTTTGGAAATTGATCCCAAGGATGAACCAGACTTATGGAGGTCTACAATTCTTTTTCTGAGGTCTTGGCTGATTTCTTCTGATTTTCCCATGATGTCAAGCAAATAGGCACTGAGTTTGAAGGTTGCCCTTGAAATACATCCACAGGTACAACTCCAATTGACTCAAATGATGTCAATTAGCCTATCAGAAGCTTCCAAAGCCATGACATCATTTTCTGGAATTTTCCAAGCTGTTTAAAGGCACAGTCAACTTAGTGTATGTAAACTTCTGATCCACTGGAATTGTGATACAGTGAATTATAAGTGAAATAATCTGTCTGTAAACAATTGTTGGAAAAATGACTTGTGTCATGCACAAAGTAGATGTCCTAACCGACTTGCCAAAACTATAGTTTGTTAAAAGGAATTATCTAAGTGAGTCTCAGAAATGGCCAATATATTAATGTTTTCTGACGGTAGCAAGTCATTGGTTTTATGAACCTTGTTTCTAAGGCTACATATATTAATATGGGCTATTTTCAGCCCTTTCCTGGGTAGCTCCTCAGAGATTAGACCTAATATGGAAAAGAAAAAACAAAGCATTAAGGTTTATCATCTACATCACCACCACACACTATAGTATTCACACTAACACAGACATCTTCAGTTTCCATAGGATGGACTTGTGGTTCTGAAAGGTAAGGACAAATATACAATGTTGTAAGCTAAGCAATAAAAATATCTACACAGGAATACATGGAATAGCATCTATACAGGGATATTCACATAACAGCATGCACATTTACATCAGTATACATATAAACATCTAGCTGGAAAGAGAGAGAACTAATTCAGACAGGCGAGATGTATGTCCCTCTCTCTCCGGACTGGAGATCTCATCTGATCTGTGTCTGGTGCCACAGAGTCATAAATCCTACTGCGCATGCGGGAGCGCCGAGGACAATCTATGAAACATCTAGAATTTCTCGCCATGGCTTAACAGTTTGCGTGAACTATGAAAACGCAGCGGTAAAGTGTGTATACAGGCTATAGGAATGAACCATCTCTAAACAATAACATCTACTGGTAAAGTGTGTATACAGGCTATAGGAATGAACCATCTCTAAATAACATCTACTGGTAAAGTGTGTATACAGGCTATAGGAATGAACCATCTCTAAACAATAACATCTCCTGGTAAAGTGTGTATACAGGCTATAGGAATTAACCATCTCTAAACAATAACATCTAATTTAAGTGCTATTCAAAGTAGCAATGTAGTTTGTTGCTTTATGACTAAAACCTAACGAAAATAAACATTCAAATCCGATCTTAAATCAGGGAAATGTAGTTGACAGTTTCTGGTTGCGACCTTGGTGATTTCCAAATGATTTGTTCAGATCTATCAAAAGTATTAAACTTCCCAGACCGTGAGTGGCCTTGTTTAACTACTGATTTTAATGAACCTTTATTTTATCAGGGAGTCCTGAGACCAAGTTCTCTTATGTGAGGACATGAAGGGGTTCTTATGGTGTAACTGATCCTGCGCCATTTAGGATTTTAGACTAATGACAGAGTTGACCAAATAGCCTGACATTTTTTAGGAATCAGTTTCAGAAAGATTATTTAAAGTCAGAAACTAAAGATATTTCAGTCAGAATGTCCCAGTAATACTTTTTGGGAGCGTTTGGAATTGGGATACCTTGCTCCAGACAGCGCCGACATGCAAATAAAAAATATTTTAAAGAATTCCAACAGCAAATATTTTCCCTACATGTAATATGAAATGAAAATCATTTTTTACTCAACCACTAAAAAAAATGAAGTGTTCCTAACAGACAAGGATTGTCCCAACTGTCATGATTCTGAGACAGGAGTAATTATTTAATTGTCAAGTTCAATTCACTTTAGGGGAAGCTTATCTATGGAGCGTGCCCCCTTGTTAACATTCATGTTTAATAACCCATGAGACAAAGTAACGTGTACACCAGTTTTATTAACAAACCACAACATCATTACTCAACATTGATGACCAACAAATAATATCCAAAGTATTTGATTTAATCATAAAAAGTTCAGTTAGGATGCTGAAAATATCGAGTATCACTTTTGGTTTCATCTGATGTTTTGCTGATTTAACTGGTTCTCCGGGAGCACACAGAGGGCAATACGTTTCCACATTCTAGATCGTTCCAGCCGTGTTCACCTTCAGAGGAAACACGGGACAGAAATTAAACACAACAGAATATAGTGTGAGATTTGTTAAATGGACTATGAATAAAGTTTAACGTGATAGTGAATGATAGTGGGCTTACTGTACCTCCAAAGTTCATCACAATACATGGCTCTCTGCCACCATTGTTATTGGGCTCTCCTTGATTCCAGTTCTGGTAATCAAAGTTAGCTCCATCACTCCAGAACCATAGCCTGTCCTGTGGGGAAGTAGTGAGGTCTCAGAATGAAAGAAATCCCACTAAGTTAATGGATACTGATCCATCTACGCTCTTAGAAAATGGGTTTCCAAAAGGGCTCCGTGGCTGTCCCCATAGCAGAACCCTTTATGGATCCAGGTAGAACACGGCTTAGAGGCTTTCCCTCTGTGGAAAAGTGTTATTCAAAGGGTTCTCCTATGGGGACAGCCAAATAACCGTTTTTGGTTCTAGACACTATACCCAGTGTGTTAGTGAATACTGATCTTTCCTACAATACTACCCCAATATGTGTTAATGGACACTGCAGTGGCATCAATCAATAACTCCCAACCAAACTTACTGCAGTAGAGCACTTTTTACCAAAACAATGGATTGACCTAACAGTTGTGCAATGTTGGTCAAATCTAATTCAAAACATGTCTCAGCTGAATGGACGCCAAAGCTGCTGCCATCAAGCTTGCGGAATCACTAAACACAAATACTGCATTTATAGATGGTACATGGAGTGTGCCCCTGGCTGTCCAGGAACTCTTATTGAAATGATCTTTTGCTACTTCAGTTAATTTAAGATTCCACCACTTCCATGTAGTTAACACTATCTGCAGCTCAACATGTGAAAACGTCAGTATGTGTAGGTAATCCTGTCTAATGCTACTTTATTTATATTGCGTAGTTCAACTACATAAGTGTTGCTCTCCACTTTCTGGAGGACAAAGTTTTAAAATCAGTGGAATTAGAGTATGATAGCTAAGGAGATGAGAAAACTCCTGTCTCCAGATTACATCTTCAAACTAAGGGCAACCATGGCATCCGTGATAGGAGGAAGGTCAAGCAATGTATACGGGTTAAGATATGTAGCTAGCTACATTTTCAGATATGACACGTTACTAATTTTGACAGTCGTTTTCATTTGAAGTTCAAGTGTACTGTTAGCTACCTAGCTAGCAGTGAACCTGGTTGGTTAGCTACCTGCAGATTCATGCATGGTAGTAACATCATGAGTTGGGATTATGGTTCATTGTTTAAATTAGCTACATGTTTTAAGACACTCCACATGTAACCATTTCAATAGACCGTCACTGCGACAGCTGAATAATTCACAAAGGCGCAACACCCGTTGAATATGGCCTGTAAAAGTAAATGTCTGAAAAAAAAGTGTAAATTGTTGGCAGCACCATAGTTGCAGTCACCAACACTCTGGATAACATGAAAACAGCAGAATGTTACTGGGTGACAGTCACTTGAGTCATTTTCTATTAAGGCATTAAATCGCTCTGACTTAAGTATGATAACTGGGTACCTTTCCCACCAGTCCTGGAATAGTATCAAATCCTCCAAGCCAGGTAGCAGTGAAACTGCCAGTCTTGGAAGACACCACATCCTGTAGAAATTGATTATCCTCAGAGCTATGCACAGACGCCAGGTTTGCTCCAAGGGACATACAATGCCGCTAGAGAAAGCAGTAGAAAGGGACAAACGCATTTCATAATGATTAAAAGGGAAGTTCAGTATTTTACATGAAGCATGTGTTGCCAGTATAGAACATATAACTTCTAAGGTAATGTCAAAGAAAATAGTTGATTTCAATTGAACATTATTTTGCTTAATTCACAGTAGATAGTAAGCATGATACCTCTGCTTCAGGCCAGGTCCTTGCAGTCTTGCCAAACATGAAGCAGCGTGATCCATTGTGGGTCCAACCGCGGGGACACAAGCGGATTCCTGATGAAACTGTAAAGAGAAGTTGCAGCCGGCTTTAAAGGCTAGTCGAGACGGCTCTACAAATCACAACTACAATATTATTAGTATGTCAAGCAGTCACCTCTGCTACAACAAAACAAATACAGAATGAATCATGTAAAGTGGACTCTTACTTGCATCTCCCAGAGCAAAGGCAGCACTGAGAAGCAGAATGGTCAACATGGCGAGTCTCCTGAGAGAGAAGCCATGAAGACAAATTCAGTGAGTCCTTCAGAGTGTAGGGGAGTGCAGTGTTCCCCTAACCTCACCAAGTACCCCAGCCATTCCACTTATCAGATGTATTCCAGTACTACCTAATCAGAGCAGATTCAACTAATGAAGGGCTAAGGAATACCAGGTATCTTCCTCCACATACAGTAGATTACCACAGGAATATGTCTGCTTTCCAAAATGGCTCCCTATTCCCTATGCAGTGAGGAGAATTTCTGGGGGGTTGGGGGGGTATTTCTCTCCACTCATACAGAAGTAATTAAGGCCTAGTTCACACATTGAGGAATTCCCTGCAGCTATGTTATTGTCACTACGACGCATCTGTCAGAATGCAGGAACTATGGTTGAAGACAAACTTCAATACGGTTTTGTTTTATAATTATCCAACTAAAAATAAACATACAGTACAAACGGCCGGCAGGTAAGGCCTTGATAGCTGTTGTGTTCCTGGAGGGAATAAACCACATTAACATACATGATTGACCAGTGCCATAACTAATAACAGCAGTATCTCAAGTAGGCTACGCCAGCCCAACATTATACCTTTATTAACTAATGAAGCCAGGTTTAAGGGCATTCCATAGCAACAGTTTGCGAGATGACGAATGGTTCAATGAGGTACCTGCTAGCAGCATATGTCCCACCTCTGAAGCTACATCCATAATCCGCTAGATGGTTCTGATTGCGACGCAAACAGATCTAACCAGTGATCAATAGATCATTAAATCTAGTTCAACCACAACCTCTGGCTTCATACATGTTTCCTCCACTTCCAGTCTGGGGCAGTACGGTGCCCATTTTGGGAGGCAGATTAGCTAGACAGACGTGCACACAAACTGATCACAACATGACATCCATTTTAGATTTTGATTTGGGGAGGGGTGAATATAACTACCCAATTTCATAGTTTCTTGTTCACCGCGGTGCAACAGACAACCAATCAGAACAGTCTACCGGATTATAGTGGTGGAGAGTTTGCAATCTGGCCATGGTGGAGAGTTTGCAATCTGATTGATTGCTTCTGTGGACAGGTGTCTTTTATACAGGTAACAAGCTGAGATTAGGAGCACTTGTTGAACAAGTTGAGGAGACTAAATTATTTGGTCTTACCTTAGATTGTAAACTGTCATTTTCAAAACATATAGATTCAGTGGTTGTAAAGATGGGGAGAGGTCTGTCCGTAATAAAGAGATGTTCTGCTTTTTGAAGCCCACACTCCACAAAGCAAGTCATGCAGACTCTAGTTTTGTCTTATCTTGATTATTGTCGTCATGTGGTCAAGTGCTGCAAAGAAAGACCTAGTTAAGATGCAGTTGGCCCAGAACAGAGCGGCACGTCTGTCATGTGGTCAAGTGCTATGGGTTATTGTATTGCTTGAAGATCCACTTGTGGCCAAGTGTCAGCTTCCTGGCAGAGAACTAATTTTTTCGACAAAGATGTCCGTGTACTATGACTGAAGAGCTCTATTTTTATGTCATCAGACCATAGCACCGCCTATAGTTTGAGAAATGGCACTTGGATTGGAAACGGTGATACTTCCGCCTTAAAGGGATAGTGCAATATTTTGGAAATTCAAACCGTTTGCTACTTTCTACCCCAAAAATAATAATAATAATAATTGTAAAGTGGTTGTCCCACTGGCTAGAAGGTGAATGCACCAAATTGTAAGTGGCTCTGGATAACAGCGTCTGCTAAATGACGTAAATGTAAATGTACTTACTCAGTCAGATGAGAACATCGTTTTTTTTGTTGTCTCTGCATGCAATTTGAAGGACGTTGAAGGACCTGCTACAGTGAGATTCTGTTGAACTGTCTTGTGTTGACAGAAACAGCAGTACGTAATGACATCACACCTAAAAAAATAACAATTACCTAGAGTGTCGAATAAACAAACTGTCCGTCTAGAGAACATTTATCCTATAGCTGCCGTTTCCATTACAGATGGCGCTATGTTTTTTTGTTGTGACATTGCTTTAGTGGAATAAACCTGGGTCAATGGAAACCTGCCTACTGATCCATCACCCATCTGTAGAATTATAGCATTAGTAGAATGGAGACGTTGTAGAATTAGAATGACAGACATTCCTGTTCCATTTCAACGTTCCGTGCTGGCTGGACTGGACCGGCAGCCTTACAGGGTGTGATGCTAGGAATGTCTCTTTTATTGATGAATATTAGAAACCTGGATAATGCAAGTTATATGACGTTTTATTTTATAGGTCCATTATGTAGTTTGCTGTACGACTGGTCTCATTTCAGATAGATAGTCAAGTTATAGATCTGTCATTCCCATGGGAAGTGAGTCTGATAAGTAGTTGACCTGCTCTATGTGCAATATGGTTTATTTTTACCTTAAGCTTCAAACACCTGAACATTTTTTGGTTATTGAAAAAATATTTTACAGCGGTTTAGATGGTACAACGATTCTCTACACTCTCCATTGCTTGTTTTGTCACATCAAATGAAATCAAGAGGATATTTTAGAATCTTAAAAACGAATGGAAATGGAACCAGGAAATGGCAGAGCTAAATTCGACAAACAGTATAACGCCTTTAGAGGTGACTATTTATGTGTTGCTCAGTTTACTAAACTCTTAAGTAATTACCTCCTTATAAAGTTTAAAATTAAATCACACTGTGAGATTGAGGTTTATGGTATTTTTTGGCACTTTGCACAATACCTTTGCACTACGATTATGTAAAAACCTACTAAAAACCTCTGCTAACATTAGCCACCGCTAGCTAATAATCATTGTGAGTGGTGGGACATGCTGTGTCTGATGGGAAAAAAAGAAGGCTAAATCACCCTCTCCTCTCTCCTCTCCTCTCCTCTCCTCTCCTCTCCTCCTAGTTTTACATTTTCAACGGTCTTAAGGGTGCTGGAAATTAGTATCTTGTAAATACAAAAACCAGGACACCCTGGAATAAAAACAAGTAGATTCTTTAAATTGATTGTAAAATAATGTTACAAACAGCAACAGAAGACAGTGTAATGTATGTGCTCAATTACATGGGTAGCGTTCCAAATCACACCCTCCTCTCTTTATAGTGCACTACTTTTGACCAGAGTCATATGGGCCCTGGTCAAAAATAGTGCACTATATCATAGGGGATAGGGAGCCATTTGGGACATGGCCTTGGTAGGCCCCTAAGGGGTGAAGTGGCCCATCTCTGATGCAGTGGTTTGGGGTGAATACAGTTCAGAATGAGCTAACAGACAGACAGCAGGGTTGGCAGTTAATTCAAATTGAAGACAGTTAATTCAAATGAAAGTTTAAAATTCCAGCGCTAGCTAGCTAAAGTTATACTGAATCTAAAGTCTATCTGGTGACATCACAATGATGATGAAACGTTTTCCTACTCATTATTTGACTCCTTCTGAAATGTCATCGTGTTTCCAAGCCACTATAATGCACTTTAGACTAAGTCTTCATCAGCACCAATTAGGTAGAATTAAGTAAAACATTCAGTTAGACACCAGTGCTCAAGATAATCTCCATAACCATATTGTGACCCAACATGCAACACATGAATTTGTTAAACAAGTTGTTCAATTTTTTTATTTTAAATATAAATTACTACCTTCACTTTGAATTGAACCCAACCCTGTCAAACAGGTAGCTATCGGACAGGTCCAGCAGGTGTTGGGCTGGACAGAAAGAGATAGAGGGAGGGGTCTGACTGGACTGGTCCTTAAAAGGGAGAGGAGGGAGAGGTAGAACTCAACTCACAGGCAGGACAGAGAGAGAGAGAGAGAGAGAGAGAGAGACACCCAGTGAAGACCTTTGAAGATCTCTGAAGAAGTGAAGCTACAACTGAAGATTTGTGAAGGTGAGATTTCAACATCTCTGCATTTAAAACGGTATCTGTTTGCATCCCAAATAGCACCCTTTTCCTTTTGTAGTGTGCTTCTTTTGACCATGGCTCATTTTACCTTTGTGGCCGTGGGCTATTCCCTATGTATAGTACTGTGGACCCTGGTCAAAGGTAGTGCACTACATAGGGAATAAGGTAACATTTGGAAAGCATACATATTCCTGTGTACTAGGTTAATCTATTGTATGTGGTGAAAGATGATACCTGGTATTCCTTAGCCCTTCATTGGTAAAATCTAATGTGATAGTACTGAAATCCATCTGATCAGTGGAATGGCTGAGGGTACTTGAGGAAAGGTTAGGGGAACACTGCACTCCGAGTTTGGAAAATGCTGTTTGAAAAAAACGAGTTTGGAAAATGCTGTTTGAAAAAAACGAGTTTGGAAAATGCTGCCTTAGCAGTTGCATAGGTTTTGTACCTAACACAGGGTTTCCTTAACCTCTCCTCTGGTACCTCCAGCCATACAGTAGGTTATGTACCTAACACAGGGTTTCCTTAACCTCTCCTCTGGTACCTCCAGCCATACAGTAGGTTATGTACCTAACACAGGGTTTCCTTAACCTCTCCTCTGGTACCTCCAGCCATACAGTAGGTTATGTACCTAACACAGGGTTTCCTTAACCTCTCCTCTCGGTACCTCCAGCCATACAGTAGGTTATGTACCTAACACAGGGTTTCCTTAACCTCTCCTCTGGTACCTCCAGCCATACAGTAGGTTATGTACCTAACACAGGGTTTCCTAACCTCTCCTCTGGTACCTCCAGCCATACAGTAGGTTATGTACCTAACACAGGGTTTCCTAACCTCCTCCTCTGGTACCTCCAGCCATACAGTAGGTTATGTACCTAACACAGGGTTTCCTTAACCTCTCCTCTGGTACCTCCAGCCATACAGTAGGTTATGTACCTAACACAGGGTTTCCTTAACCTCTCCTCTGGTACCTCCAACCATACAGTAGGTTATGTACCTAACACAGGGTTTCCTTAACCTCTCCTCTGGTACCTCCAGCCATACAGTAGGTTATGTACCTAACACAGGGTTTCCTTAACCTCTCCTCTGGTACCCCCAGCCATTCCACTGATTTGAAGTATTACAGTACAATCACAGCTGATTCTAATGGTCAACTAATCTCTCTCTCTCTCTCTCTGCCTCAGAAGACTATCACCATGGCGATATTGACCATCATTCTGCTTGTCAGCATGGCTTTGGCTCTGGGAGATGCCTTTATTCCGATAGGTAAGAGTGACATACCTCACACTTACTCACCAACATTTTTATTTAAAAACCATAAACATTAGTGGGTGTTTATCTGTCCTATTTCACGCAAGTACAAGTGTGTATTAATACGTAGGTGTGAATTGAAAAAAATGTTTCTTTGCATATCCCATTCTCCCTGGGACACAAGCCATTATCAAACCGTGACACTGGAGAAATTAAGGTTGTGCCTTGCTCAAGGGCAAATAGACAGATATTTAAACTTGTCAGCTGAGGGATTCAAACTAGCAACCTTTCGGTTACCGTCCAAACCTTTCGGTTACCTTCCACTCCTCTAGTTCCAGAGATGTATATTGGTGTCTAGATGCTGGAGTGTTGAGGTATTGTGATATGAAAGGTTTGGTCCTTCAACTGGATGGATGCATGATTGGATTGTCAACCAACTATCAGGAAATAACACTGGTATAATTTACCCCACTTTTACAGTCTTAGTTTCATCAGCTGTTGTACAATATGATACAAAACTGAATTTTGACTGCACTGGGCTTTTAAACAAGTAGCGGAATTTCAATATTTAGCCAGGAAGTCCCTTGAGATTGACATCCCAAGCTTCCAGAATGTATGTCCAGCAAAGGATATTATGTCCATGTATATGTCCATACATTCTCCAACTATGTTATGTCCACATTACAATGTATGCAGATGGTATGCGACCCAAGACCCGCTGTGAGCGTTTAAGAGATTCCAAGAAAAACAGCCCGCCTGGAACCTACATCCCAACTTGTGACGACGATGGACAATACACCCCTGAGCAATGTTCAGGATCTACAGGTTACCACACTCATACACAAACACACACACACACACACACTAAATTATCCAATTTAGTTGAACTTGACAATTGAATTTGTATTACACTAACATTTGTAATTATATCAATATTATATATGCAACATGTTTTTAACATGTCCATTTCTGGTAGGTTCCTGTTGGTGTGTGACCTGTAATGGACAGAAGATCAAGGGTACTGAGTTTCCAATAGGCTCTGCTATTATCAACTGTGACACCCTGGTAAACACACACACACACACATTCTCACTCATTCACTGAATGTTAATTCTTTGCAGCTGGTTCTGAATGTTGTTAATGTTTTTTTTTGTCTAATTGTAGATTTGCTGGTAGATGAAAGGCGTTGGAACGAAGACGTTAAAAATACTTTGACAGTTTTCTTTACTGTCCTACAGGAACTGCTTCACATTCCATACAAATAAATAAATGAAGAAATCCTGAGAGAATTTAAACTTTTAATGATTGGCTTTCTTTATTGTTGGTTTGATATGCTGTACAATTTATATGAACCGGTCCATTTCTGGGAAATGGAGGAAGGAATATCAGTCTTTTAAATGAACCCTTTACATTAACTTTAGAAGACAGCATATTTTGCTACAACGGTACAACAAGTACCATCTTACACAAGAAGCCTTACAAGATTGGATGGAAGGCAAATGGTTATATTCACTATTCCCTACATAGTACACTACTTTTGACCAGAGCCCTATGGCCAGATTATGGTATTTTTTGTGCTTTGCACAATTCTTGCACTAGTAAAATGCGACCATCTACAGATGGTGTGTCGACCAATCGAATTTCGCAGATCATGACAGGTGCCAATACACATTAAATCTGGAGCATAACTTTATTGACTCATTTTCTGTCCAGAGATACTAAGAAATAACCACGAGACAAAGAGAAATCTTAGAAAGATACGTTTTTTAAAAATATAAGAATCAATTTATAGCCTAGGTTTAAATAAAAAACCACATCAGAGATCAAATTGACACAGTTGCAATCTTCGAGCCACAGAAACTAGAAAATGTGTTGGTTGTTTTTCTTTAATGTTTATTGAAAAGTATGGATTTCAGCAAACAAAGAAAGGCTTTCAACTACAGAGGACAAACATAGTTACAAGGTAGGGGTTTCATGATAAAACAGTTTTGAAGTATTGACCTTGGGCGAATCGAAGCCTGGTCTCTGCTCCACTCCGTAGGTGGAGTTCATTATAAGCCCTTCAACGTTACGGCAATAGAAGTCTCTTCCAGCAGCTAGTCGCCTGACTGACACATCTATAAGTGACTACCAGTTGTCCACTCGTTCTCTCAGTCTTTTTCATGTTCTTTGGGTTATGTCTGACACGGCAGGAGTCACGGGACGGTTTCAAAATTGCCTTTTGTCCGGCATCTCGCAGACACACTGTCAGCAGCGTCTCTAGTTTTGCTTACCTCTCTAGTGAGCCAACTCCGAGCTGGGGTAGTTCGTTTCCACGAGAGGGCAGAGTTAGAGTGGTGAATGGTGGCTCGAGAGAGTGATGAGTATGCTGCTAAAAGTCACATCCGTGCAACAAATTTGGGGGACTCAAACGAACATGACGAACGAACCACTGTTATTGATAACCCCCTGTTCACCAAGAGCAAGTCATGAATACAAATCAGTCAGATCAAGAATTTTTTTTTGTTTTTTTTTTTTCTTGTTTTTTTTGTCTATATTTCTAAATTTTTTACTTTCACTCTTTAACTAAATATACTCTCCTGCAACCCGCCTCACCCAACGTGGAAAGGATTCTATTATTTCTTTATAACTTTCATCAAGAACCGTAAGCTGAAACGTGTGTAGCCGCAATCTGAATTGGCTACCTGCTATTAGTTACCGTTAGCGTCTCCACCACTGTCCGTGGCCTACACTATCCACCAGCCAGCTCTAGCTAGCCTGGACAATTCGTCGCCAGTCTGCACAGCGTGCTATCGACCCAGCGTGCTATCGACCCATAGCTTATTGGACTTTCTGCCGGAATCACTGGACCCTAGCGCCGGATCATCACAACCAGCTAGCTAGCTGCAACTAAATGGCTACGTGTTATTAGTCACTGTTAGCGTCTTCATCTTTGTCCGTGGCCTACACTATCCACCAGCCAGCTCTAGCTAGCCTGGACAATTGGTCGGCCAGTCTGCACAGCGTGCTATCGACCCAGCGTGCTATCGACCCATAGCTTATTGGACTTTCTGCCGGAATCACTGGACCCTAGCGCCGGATCATCACAACCAGCTAGCTAGCTGCAACCTGTTGCTGGCTGATACCATTGCCATATAGCAAGCACCAGTTAGCCTTGAGCTAGCCTGCTAGCTCCCCTGCTAGCTGTGCTGAAGCACCAATTTGAACTGCTCTCGGACTCACATATTGCTGTTCACTGGACCTTATGATCACTCAGCTGCACAGCTGATGCCTGCTGGACTGTTCCTTTACACGGTACTCTGTCCTGTTTTTCTGTTTAGTCTTAGCCCAAACGTTATCGCTATTTCCAGTTGTGTCTTAGCTCTCTCTAATAACACGTGACTGCTTTATGCCTCTCTCCTATGTCAATTATGCCTTGCCTATTGCTGTTTGGGTTAGTTCTTATTATACAATTTCAATGTAGAACCCCTAGTCCCTCTCAAACTGTCTCATATAGTTCCTTTGTTCCCCCCATACACGCCGAGACCGGCTCAATCGATGCCTCCAATGATGCTATCTCTTTCATTGTTACCCAACACTTAGGATTACCTGAACTGTACTCATATCCTTCCATATCCTTTTCTGTACATAATGCCCTGAATCTTTTCTACAACGCCCGGAGAACTGCCCCCTTTATTCTATGTACCCAACGCACTAGAAGACCAGTTCTTAAAGCCTTTAGTCGTATCCTTATTCTACTCCTCCTCTGTTCCTCTGGTGATGTAGAGGCTAACCCAGGCCCTGCAGCCCCCAGTATCACTCCTACTCCCCAGGAGCTATCATTTATTGACTTCTGTAACCGTAAAAGTCTTGGTTTTCTGCACATAAATATCAGGAAGCCTCCTTCCTAAGTTTGAGTTATTCACTGCGTTAGCACACTCCGCCAACCCTGATGTTCTAGCAGTGTCTGAATCCTGGCTTAGGAAGGCCACCAAAAATTCTGAAATTTCCATCCCCAACTATAACATTTTCCGTCTAGATAGAACTGCCAAAGGGGGTGGAGTTGCAATCTACTGTAGAGATAGCCTGCAGAGCTCCATCATACTATCCAGGTCTGTGCCCAAACAGTTTGAGCTTTTAGTTCTAAAATCCACCTTTCCAGAAATAAATCTCTCACTGTTGCCGCTTGCACAGACCCCCTCAGCCCCCAGCTGTGCCCTGGACACCATATGTGAACTGATTGCCCCCCATCTATCCTCAGAGTTCGTACTGCTTGGTGACCTAAATTGGGATATGCTTAATACCCCAGCCATCCTACAATCCAAGCTAGATGCCCTCAACCTCACGCAAATTATCAACGAACCTACCAGGTACAACCCTAAATCCGTAAACATGGGTACCCTCATAGATATCATCTGACTAACTTACCCTCTAAATACACCTCCGCTGTCTTCAACCAGGATCTCAGCGATCACTGCCTTATTGCCTGCGTCCGTAAACGGGTCCGCGGTCAAACGACCACCCCTCATCACTGTCAAACGCTCCCAAAAACACTTCAGCGAGCAGGCCTTCCTAATTGACCTGGCCCAGGTATCCTGGATGGATATAGATCTCATTCCGTCAGTAGAGGATGCCTGGTTGTTCTTTAAAAGTAATTTCCTCTCAATCTTAAATAGACATGCCCCATTCAAAAAATACAGAACTAAGAACAGATACAGCCCCTGGTTCTCCTCAGACTTGACTGCCCTTGACCAGCACAAAAAACATCCTGTGGCGTACTGCATTAGCATCAAATAGCCCCCGTGATATGCAACTTTTCAGGGAAGTTAGGAACCAATATACACAAGCAGTTAGGAAAGCAAAGGCTAACTTTTTCAAACAGAAATTTGCATCCTGTAGCACTAACTCCAAAACGTTTTGGGACACTGTAAAGTCCATGGAAAATAAGAGCACTTCCTCCCAGCTGCCCACTGCACTGAGGCTAGGAAACACTATCACCACCGATAAATCTACAATAATCGAGAATTTCAACAAGCATTTTGCTACGGCTGGCCATGCTTTCCACCTGGCTACCACTACCCCGGCCACCAGCTCTGCACCCTCCGCTGCAACTTGCCCATGCCCCCCGCTTCTCCTTCACACAAATCCAGACAGCTGATGTTCTAAAAGAGCTGCAAAATCTGGACCCCTACAAATCATCTGGACTAGACAATCTGGACCCTTTCTTTTCTAAAACTAGCCGCCGAAATTGTCGCAACCCCTATTACTAGCCTGTTCAACCTCTCTTTCGTAACGTCTGAGATCCCCAGAGATTGGAAAGCTGCGCGGTCATCCCCTCTTCAAAGGGGGTGACACTCTAGATCCAAACTGTTACAGACCCATATCCATCCTGCCCTGCCTTTCAAAAGTTTTTGAAAGCCAAGTCAACAAACAGATCACCAACCATTTCGAATCCCACCGTACCTTCTCTGCTATGCAATCCGGTTTCCGAGCTGGTCATGGGTGCACTTCAGCCACGCTCAAGGTCCTAAATGATATTATAACCGCGATCGATAATAGACAGTACTGTGCAGCCGTTTTCATTGACCTGGCCAAGGCTTTCGACTCTGTCAACCACCGCATTCTTATTGGCAGACTAAATAGCCTTGGTTTCTCTAATGACTGCCTCGCCTGGTTCACCAACTACTTCTCAGATAGAGTTCAATGTGTCAAATCGGAGGGCCTGTTGTCTGGACCTATGGCAGTCTCTATGGGGGTGCCACAGGGTTCAATTCTTGGGCCAACTCTTTTCTCTGTGTATATCAATGACGTCGCTCTTGCTGCTGGTGACTCTCAGATCCACCTCTACGCAGACGACACCATTTTGTATACATCTGGCCCTTCATTGGACACTGTGTTAACAAACCTCCAAACGAGCTTCAATTCCATACAACACTCCTTCAGTAGCCTCCAACTGCTCTTAAACACTAGTAAAACAAAATGCATGCTCTTCAACCGAACGCTGCTTGCACCCGCCCACCCGACTAGAATCACTACTCTAGACGGGTCTGACCTAGAGTACGTGGACAACTACAAATATCTAGGTGTCTGGTTAGACTGTAAACTCTCCTTCCAGACTCACATTAAGAATCTCCAATCCAAAGTTAAATCTAGAATCGGTTTCCTATTTCGCAACAAAGCCTCCTTCACTCATGCTGCCAAACATGCCCTTGTAAAACTGACTATCCTACCGATCCTTGACTTCGCGATGTCATTTACAAAATAGCCTCCAACACTCTACTCAGCAAATTGGATGTTGTCTATCACAGTGCCATCCGTTTTGTCTCCAAAGCCCCATATAATACCCACCACTGTGACCTGTACGCTCTTGTTGGCTGGTCCTCACTACATATTCGTCGCCAAACCCACTGGCTCCAGGCCATCTATAAATCACTGCTAGGCAAATCCCGCCTTATCTTAGCTCATTGGTCACCATAGCAACACCCACCCCGTAGTCTGCGCTCCAGCGGGTATATCTCACTGGTCATCCCCAAAGCCAACACCTCCTTTGGCTGCAATTCCTTCCAGTTCTCTGCTGCCAATGACTGGAACAAACTGCAAAAATCTCTGAAGCTGGAGACTCTTATCTCCCTCACTAACTTTAGGCATCAGTTGTCAGAGCACCTTACCGATCACTGCACCTGTACACAGCCCATCTGAAATTAGCCCGCCCAACTACCTCATCCCTATATTGTTATTTATTTTGCTCATCTGTACCCCAGTATCTCTATTTGCACATCATCTCTTGCACATCATTCCAGTGTTAATACTAAATTGTAATTATTTTGCACTATAGCCTATTTTATTGCCTTACCTCCATAACTTGCTAAATTTGCACACTGTATATTAATTGTATTTCTGTTGTATTTTTTTTGATTTTTGTTTTGTTTTACCCCATATGTAACTCTGTGTTGTTGTTTTTATCGCACTGCTATGCTTTATCTTGGCCAGGTCGCAGTTGTAAATGAGAACTTGTTCTCAACTGGTTTACCTGGTTAAATAAAGGTGAAATAAAAAAAAATAAAAAAAAAGCATTCTGAGCTTTACATGTTGACCCATAATAGATTTTCTTCATTGATGTCCGGACCTCAATGTCCTCATATGTAGTTATGGACATTAATAACACATCCATCTATTCCATTGTCGTGTTCTTCCAGAAATAAAGAAACTCCTCTCCCCTCTCCTCTCTGTCTTCTCTCCCCTTTCCTCTCTTCTCCCCTCTCTCTTTTCTCCTCTCCCCTCTCTTTTCTCCTCTCTCTCCTCTCCCCTGTCCCCTCTCCTCTCTGTCTTCTCTCCCCTTTCCTCTCTTCTCCCCTCTCTCTTTTCTCCCCTCTCCCCTCTCTTTTCTCCCCTCTCTCCTCTCCCCTGTCCCCTCTCCTCTCTGTCTTCTCTCCCCTTTCCTCTCTTCTCCCCTCTCTCTTTTCTCCCCTCTCTTTTCTCCTCTCTCTTCTCTCCCCTGTCCCCTATCCTCTCTCTCTTTTCTCCCCTCTCTATTCTCTCCTCTCTCTCTTCTATCCTCTCTCCTCTCTCCACTCTCTCTCTCTCTTCTCTCCCCTCTCCTCTCTCTCTCTTCTATTCTCTCTCTCTTCTCTCTCTCTTCTCTCCCCTCTCCTCTCTCTCTTCTCTCCCCTCTCCTCTCTCTCTTCTCTCCCCTCTCCTCTCTCTCTTCTCTCCTCTCTCTTCTCTCCCCCCTCTCCTCTCTCTTTTCTCCCCTCTCTACTCTCTTTCTCTCCTCTCTCCTCTCTCTTCTCCCCCTCTCCTCTCTCTTCTCCCCCTCCTCTCTCTTCTCCCCCTCTCCTCTCTCTTCTCACCTCTTCTCTCCCCTCTTCTCTCCCCTCTTCTCTCTCTCTTCTCTCCCCTCTCCTCTCTCTGTTCTCTCCCCTCTCCTCTCTCTCTTCTCTCCTTCTCCTCTCTCTCTTCTCTCCTCTCTCCCCTCTCCTCTCTCTCTTCTCTCCCCTTTCTCTCTTCTCTCCCCTCTCCTCTCTCTTTTCCCCCTCTCCCCTCTCCTCTCTCTTCTCTTCCCTCTCCTTTCTCTTCTCTCTCTTCCCTATCCTCTCTCTCTTCTCTCCCCTCTCTTCTCTCTCCTCTCCCCTCTCTTCTCTCCCCTCTCCTCTCTCTCTCCTCTCCCCTCTCCTCTCTCTCTTCTCTCTCCTCTCCTCTCTTCTCTCCTCTCTCTTCTCCCCCTCTCCTCTCTCTTCTCCCCCTCTCCTCTCTCCTCTCCTCTCTCCTCTCCCCTCTCCCCTCTTCTCTCTCCCCTCTCTACTCTCTCCTCTCCTCTCTTCTCTCCCCTCTTCTCTCTCCTCTCCCCTCTCCTCTCTCTTCTCCTCTCTCTCTTCTCCCCTCTCCCTCCTCTCCCCTCTCCTCTCCTCTCCTCTCCCCTCTCCTCTCTCTCCTCTATCCTCTTCTCCTCCTCACATTCGTCTCCTATTTTCTTTTCTCATCCCACCTCACACCTACTGAAAGTCATGTTGACGACTGGGTGTGGTGAGAGAGAGAAGCTTCACCTCCACAAAGAAACTCTCCTCCTCTCATCCCCTCATCTCCTCACAAAGGAGTGCTGCTAGTCCTACTGCATATCTCTCCTCCAATACTTCAGCCTTAAGACATTGACCCATCACCCCTCCTCCTCTCATCTCCTCCTTCCCTCTCCTCTTCCCCCCTCTCCTAACAACACAACCCTGGTCCTACTACATATCTCCCCTCCAGCCCTTCAGCCTTAAGACATTGACCCCACCTGTAATAGAATGGAGACGTTGTAGAATTAGAATGAGACATTCCTGTTCCATTTCAACGTTCCGTGCTGGCTGGACTGGACCAGCAGCCTTACAGGGTGTGATGTTAGGAATGTCTCTTTTATTGATTAATATTAGAATCCTGGATAATGCAAGTTATGTTTTTAACAGCCATAGTGCAAAAGCAAAGTGCAAAGTGAAAAACTTACCATAAACCTTTTTTTAAGACAATTTTCTAATGAATTTACACTGTGAGATTATTATGAGGTTTACGGTACTTTTTGCACTTGAAAATGCTTCAGCGCTATGAAAACGTTGCCCTTATTATGTAAACAGCTGCACAAACATTAGCTAATATCAGCCACTGCTAGCTAAAAATGCCAAAGGCCAAATCACCTTTAATGTCAAACAAAATAATTCCTCTCCTCTCTCCCCCTCCTGTCACATATCCTCCTCTCCTCCTCTCCTATATTCTCCTCCTTCTCTCCTCTCTACTCCTCCTCCTCTCCTCTCTTCTCATCCTCCTCCTCCTCATTTCCTCTTCTCCTCCTCCTCCTCTCCTCTCCTACTCTTCTCTTCTCGTCTCCTCCTCTCTTATCCTCCTCTACTCTCCTCTCTTCTCCTCCTCCTCTAATCTCCTCTCTTCTCCTCCTCTCCTCTCTTCTCAACCTCCTCTCCTCCTCCTTTCCTCTTCTTCTCCTCCTCCTCTCCTCTCCTTCTCTTCTCCTCCTCTCTTCTCCTCCTCTCTTCTCATCCTCCTCTACTCTCCTCTCTTCTCATCCTCCTCTACTCTCCTCTCTTCTCATCCTCCTCTACTCTCCTCTCTTCTCATCCTCCTCTACTCTCCTCTCTTCTCATCCTCCTCTACTCTCCTCTCTTCTCCTCCTCCTCTCCTCTCTCCTCCTCCTCTTCTCCTCTCTCCTCCTCCTCTTCTCTTCCTCTCCACTCTTATCCTCCTCCTCTTCTCTTCCTCTCCACTCTTATCCTCCTCCTCTTCTCCTCTCCTCTCCTCTCCTTTTCTCTTCCTCTCCACTCTTATCCTCCTCCTCTTCTCCTCTCTTCTCCTCTCCTCTTCTTCTCCTTTCCTTCTCCTCTCCTCTTCTTCTCCTCTCCTACTCTCCTTCTCCTCTCCTCTTCCTCTCCTCTCCTCTTCCTCTCCTCTTCTTCTCCTCTCCTTCTCCTCTCCCTCTCCTCTTCCTCTCCAACATCTTAAGGGTGCTGTACGCTAAAAGGAAATTATTTTACTCTGACAAAGCCCAAGAGGCTAAACTTTTTCTCTGATGGAGACCAAGAAGCCGACACTTAAGCTTTAATAAAATATATCATACGCATCATAAATAAATAAGGCATCATTCACATACACCTGCAACTAGATAAATCAGATGTACTAGTTAGTGCTTTTTGGAATATTCAAATCACTACCTGAACCTTCAACTCTAATTGACCCCAGCCCTAACAGACAGTTAGCTCTCATACAGGTCCAGTAGGAAATGGACCGGGAGGGTTAAAGGATGACAGAGAGAGAAAAAGAGAGGGAGGAGTCTTCTTCTTCTATGACATCATGGCGGTCCTCAAACAAACGTTTCAAGTGCATGTCGCCACCTACTGTGCTGGAATGTACCATCAATCATGATCTGCCCAATTTTGTACTACCATGAAAATAACATTAAAAACCAAATAAATCCCTAACTTCTCTGTACCTGGCATCCACCAAATACTGTGTTCTCCCCCACAATTACAGCACTTAACCTTCACATTGCTTCCACATTCACTGTAATCATGCTCCCCTCCACACTTGGCACATCATGTCTTTCCTTTACACTGAGCAGCTGCATGTCCCATTCTTTGGCATTTAAAACACTTCAGTGCATATGGATCAAAATTCTCTGACATTGAAACTAAGGAATCCTATCTGTACCTTTCCTGGCCAAGACTTTCTCAAACCTCAGAATCACTGATAGGCTTTCACTTCTTTGACCCCCTTTCCTACTGATCAACCTGTTGGCCTCTCACTCTGCCTCCCTTCACATTTTCTTTAATATTATCTGTGGACATAGATATTGGGACCCCAGGGATGACTCCCCTCAATCTAGCAGAAGCACCAGGGACATGGCTTTTAATCTTCTTCCCATTAAGCTTTTCCATTTTCAGAATCTTCTCTTGCTGAGCCTGGCTACCACACAATATTAACAATCTACCATTTCCAATGAACCCAGCTAATTTCACTTCACCTACCTCTTTCTCTACGGCATTAGTGGGTCAGATAGAGTGTAATTGAGGCTCTGTGGTCTCATCCAACACCATCACCACTTTCCACTCCAACACATCACTACTCTTGCTTCCAACCTTGACCCTCTTTGTGCTTTCTATACTAGACGCTCCACTGCTTTCTGTATCATGATCTCTCTTCTTCCTGTGTCTTTCTGTATCATGATCTCTCTTCTTCCTGTGTCTTTCTGTATCATGATCTCTCTTCTTCCTGTGTCTTTCTGTATCATGATCTCTCTTCTTCCTGTATCATGATCTCTCTTCTTCCTGTGTCTTTCCACTACCGACCATTCAGGTCCTTGACCCTCATCCTCCCGCTCCATACCATCAGAACTGACAGCCATATTGTTCTCATTCCACCACAGCTGTTGCTTCACCAACATTTTATCCACTTCCTCCATTTTGTCCTCACTACACGCCGCCATTTCTGACCTCCAACCCTTCGGGTTTCCAGAGGGAGGGGTCTGACTGGACGGGTCCTTAAGAAGGAGAGGAGGGAGAGGTAGAACTCAACTCACAGGCAGGATTTCAGAAAGTGAGATTTCAACATCTGTTAATCTAATTCTGTATGTGTCTGCATCCCAAATATCACTCTATTCCCTATGTAGTGCGCTACTTTTGACGAGAGCCCATAGTGAATATGTGGCCCTGGACAAATGTAGGGAACTTGTTTTGAAGGATCATGCCAATTCCACAAACTCCCAATTACCCTCTGGACACGCCCCTCTCCTGCTAACTCACCACACCTGAACTCACTCTGCCAATCACCAATTCCTCTCCCATTCTTCTGGTATATAAGCAGCTTGTTTTTATCTGTGTTTGTTCAGCATTTGTAGTGGCCCAGTGCCTTTATTGTTCCTGGTGTTGTGTGTCCTGGCTAAAGTAAGTGCCGTCTATTGTGTGATTCTAACTTTTGTACATGTTTAGGTTGATGTCTACACTGTCTTAGAACATTTCCTGCAGTGCAGCATAATATCCTGTTTATCCTAGCTTGTGTATTATATGGTGTAGCTAGCCCAGTATTTAGACCTTTTTGATTTAATTTAAGTGTAAGGGAATTGAGACAGCTTGTGAGATGAGGCATGGTCCAATGATGGTACTGGCTAGCAGAATGTGTCTTATGTCTATAATCCGGTAGACTGTTCTGATTGGTTGCCATTTGCACTGCGGAGCAGTGAACAAGAAACTATAAAATCTGGAATTTACATTCACCCCCTCCCCCAAATCAAAATCTAAAATGGTTGTGATCAGTTTGTGTGCACGTCTGTCTGTCTAGCTAATCTGCCTCCCAAAATGGGCACCGTACTGCCCCAGACTGGAAGTGGAGGAAACATGTATGGAGCCAGAGGTTGTGGCTGAACTAGATTTAATGATTTATTGATCACTGGTTAGATCAGTTTGCGTCGCTATCAGAACCATCTAGCGGATTATGGATGTAGCTTCAGAGAGGGGACATATGCTGCTAGCAGGTACCTCATTGAACCATTCGTCATCTCGCAAACTGTTGCTATGGAATGCCCTTAAACTTGGCTTCATTAGTTAATAAAAAGGTATAATGTTGGGCTGGCGTAGCCTACTTGAGATACTGCTGTTATTAGTTATGGCACTGGCCAATCATGTATGTTAATGTGGTGTATTCCCTCCAGGAACACAACAGCTATCGAGGCCTTACCTAATGGCCGTTTGTACGTTAACCATAGTTCCTGCATTCTGACAGATGCGTCGTAGTGACAATAACATAGCTGCAGGGAATTCCTCAATTTGTGGACTAGGCCTTTATTACTTCTGTATGAGTGGAGAGAAATAACACCCCATAAATTCTCATCACTGCATAGGGAATAGGGTGCCATTTTGGAAAGCAGACATATTCCTGTGGTGATCTACTGTATGGGGATGACGATACCTGGTATTCCTTAGCCCTTCATTAGTTGAATCTGCTCTGATTAGGTAGTACCGAAATCCATCTGATAAGTGGAATGGCTGAGGGTACTTGAGGAAAGGTTAGGGGAACACTGCACTCCGAGTTTGGAAAATGCTGTTTGAAAAAAACAAGTTTGGAAAATGCTGCCTTAGCAGTTGCATAGGTTTTGTACCTAACACAGGGTTTCCTTAACCTCTCCTCTGGTACCTCCAGCCATACAACTGATTTGAAGTATTACAGTACAATCACAGCTGATTCTAATGGTCAACTAATCTCTCTCTCTCTCTCTCTCTCAGAAGACTATCACCATGGCGATATTGACCATCATTCTGCTTGTCAGCATGGCTTTGGCTCTGGGAGATGCCATTATTCCGATAGGTAAGAGTGACATACCTCACACTTACTCACCAACATTTTTATTTAAAAACCATAAACATTATCTGTCCTATTTCATGCAAGTACAAGTGTGTATTAATACGTAGGTGTGAATTGAAAAAAATAATTATTTGCATATCCCATTCTCCCTGGGACACAAGCCATTATCAAACCGTGACACTGGAGAAATTAAGGTTGTGCCTTGCTCAAGGGCAAATAGACAGATATTTAAACTTGTCAGCTGAGGGATTCAAACTAGCAACCTTTCGTTTACCGTCCAAACCTCTAGTTCCAGAGATGTATATTTGTGTCTAGATGCTGGAGTGTTGAGGTATTCTGATATGAAAGGTTTGGTCCTTCAACTGGATGGATGCATGATTGGATTGTCAACTAACTATCAGGAAATAACACTGATATAATTTACCCCACTTTTACAGTCTTAGTTTCATCAGATGTTATACAATATGATACAAAACACAGGCAAAACTGAATTTTGACTGCACTGGGCTTTTAAACAAGTAGCGTAATTTCAATATTTAGCCAGGAAGTCCCTTGAGATTGACATCCCAAGCTTCCAGAATGTATGTCCAGCAAAGGATATTATGTCCATACATTCTCCAACTATGTTATGTCCACATTACAATGTATGCAGATGGTATGCGACCCAAGACCCGCTGTGAGCGTTTAAGAGATGCCAAGAAAAACAGCCCGCCTGGAGCCTACATCCCAACTTGTGACTACCAGGGACAATACACCCCTAAACAATGTTGGGGATCTACAGGTTACCACTCTCTCACACACACAAACACACACACTAAATTATCCAAGTAATTTAAAGGTGACAATTCATTTTGTGTTACAGTAACGTTTGTAATTATGTCAATATTGTATATGTAACAGGTTTTTAACATGTCCATTTCTGGTAGGTTCCTGTTGGTGTGTGACCTGTAATGGACAGAAGATCAAGGGTACTGAGACTCCACCAGGCACTGCTCCCATCAAATGTGCCACCCTGGTAAACACACACATTCTCTCTCATTCACTAAATGTTAATTATTTGCTGGTGGTTCTGCATGTTTTTAATGTTTATGTTGTGTTTTTGTCTAATTGTAGATTTGCTCGTAGATGAAAGGCGTTGGAATGAAGACGGTAAAAATACTTTGACAGTTTCTTTACTGTCCTACAGGAACTGCTTCCCATTCCATACAAATAAATAAATGAAGAAATCCTGAGAGAATTTAAACTTTTAATGATTGGCTTTATTTATTGTTGGTTTGATGCTGTACAATTTATAGGAACCGGTCCATTTCTGGGAAATGGAGGAAGGAATATCAGTCTTTTAAATGAACCCTTTACATTAACTTTATAAGACAACATATTTTTGGTACAACAAGTACCATCTTACACAAGAAGCCTTACAAGATAGGATGGAAGCCAAATGGTTCTATTCACTATTCCCTACATAGTACACTACTTTTGACCAGAGCCCTATGGCCAGATTATGGTATTTTTTTGTGCTTTGCACAATTCTTGCACTAGTAAAATGTGACACTAAGTACATTCTTCTTACACTAGAAAACATACACGATGTCGTGTAGCTCAGTTGGTAGAGCATGATGTTTCCAACGCCAGGGTTGTGGGTTCGATTCCCATGGGGAGCCAGTATGAAAATGTATGCACTCACTAACTGTAAGTCGCTCTAGAAAAGAGCATCTGCTAAAATGAAACGTCTTATTTTGTTTAAGTTCCTAACTTGATTGATAAGATTAGTACAGTTTTTCAGAGAGGACCCCACATTAGAGCCCTGCACGTGAATGAATTTTTAGCCCTACCCATGCCGGTCCTACACTACCCAGGCCCGATTGCTTTTGCTGAAACCCCAAATAACTTCCTCCATTAGTAAGTCCATTAACTGCGCCGCGCCGTCTGTCACTCGGTCCCTGTGCATAGCTCACTCTGCATGGCTCTGAGTTTCCATATCAACTTCGCCACTTGGGCTGCTCTGCTCATGACACACAAGAGAGTAGTGAGGTGTTAGCTACTTTTCCTCACTCTAAACTCCAAAACTCAAGGAACATTTTCTGTGAAATAATCTTATATTTCACGAGGTTGAATCACTGACACCAAGTTATGATTTTAGCAGACTTTGAAAAGGCATTTGATAAAGTACAACTGGGGTTTATATATAAATTCCTGGAGCATTTCAATTTTGGAGAATCTCTTATGAATTGGGTTAAAATCATGTATAGTAACCCTAGGTGTAAAATAGTAAATTATAGCTATTTCTCCGAACATTTTAAACTGTCAAGAGGAGTGAAACAAGGTTGTCCACTATCGGCATATATTTATTATTGCCATCGAGATGTTAGCTATTAAAATCAGATCCAACAATAACATCAAGGGATTAGAAATCCAGGGCTTAAAAACAAAGGTGTCATTGTACGCTGATGATTCATGTTTTCTTTTAAATCCACAACTTGAATCCCTCCACAGCCTTATAGAGGATCTAGATACATTTTCTAACGTCTCTGGATTACAACCAAATTATGATAAGTGTACTATAATACGTATTGGATCACAAAAAAAGAAATTACATTACCATGTAGTTTACCAATAAAATGGTCTGATGGTGATGTGGATATCCTCGGAATACATATCCCAAAGGAAATGAATGATCTCACTGCAATACATTTTAATAGAAAGTTAGCAAAAATAGATAAGATCTTGTTACCATGGAAAGGTAAATACCTGTCTATTAACTCTTTAGTATTATCCCAGTTTACCTATTTGCTTATGGTCTTGCCTACGCCGAGCGAACAGTTTAAATTATGAGAAAAAAATATTCCATTTTATTTGGAACGGCAAGCCAGACAAAATTAAATGGGCCTATTTATATAATGAATATGAATTTGGAGGACAGAAATTATTAAATATTAAAGCATTAGACCTATCACTAAAAGCTTCAGTCATACAAAAATTATACTTAAATCCGAACTAGTAAGATTGTCTCACCCAATGTTCAGGAAGGGACTTTTTCCCTTTATTCAGATTACAACCCCTCACTTTAAGGTATTTGAAAAGGAAATCATCTCCCAAATATCATTATTTCTAAAACAAGCCATAGAAAGTTGGTTACAATTTCTATTTAATCCTCCAGAAATGACAGAACAAATATTGCAACAAATATTGTGGTTAAACTCAAATATACTAACAGATAAAAAAAAAAAAAAATCTTTTTTGAGAGAATGTTTAAAAAAGGTATAATCTTCGTAAATGATATTATCGGTAGGAATGGTGGAGTTATGTCACACATGCAGCTAACAAAAACATATGGGAATGTCTGCTCTACCCAAAAGTACAACCAAATAATTGCAGTATTACCGCAAAATTGGAAGAGGAAAGTGGAAGAGGGAGAAAGTAAGGAACTTGTCTGACTGCATCAAAGAACATCATTGGTTAAAGAAAATTGTGATAAATAAAAAAACTTTACCAGTTTAATTTAAGGTCCAAAAGATTGACAGCCATCCCATATAGATTGCAAAATAGTTGGGAAGAAATTTTTGACGTACCGATTCCATGGCATAGTGTTTATGAACTGATACGCAAAACGACGCCGGATTCAAAACGAATAATTTTTTCAATTTAAATTATATAAAATTCTTGTCAATCAATAATATAATAATACTTTTAGCAAAAATGTTTATTTTCAAATCACAAACTGTAGAAACAATGAGAATAGAAAGGTTCAAAAACATCACAAAAGTTGGTGTTAAGAGATAGATGGGAGGTGTTGAATGGAGCTGAAGGATGGGACTAATAACAACAACTAATAACAACAAGATAACTAATAATGTAAGACATGCTATGTCCATAATAAGTATATAGGTTATAGGTTGAGAGCTTTTGTGAAAGAGCACAGTTAGAAAGATATGGCATATAGAAGCATACCAGTTGGACATCATGAAAATGATCCGAGGAAGTTCAGGAGTAAAAACAAACAAAATATAATTATTGACTGTGTCCATAAAATGTACATAGTATGTATAAGCATGAAGTAGAAGCCTAAGCATTGTTGTTTACTCCAATTAGGGAGGGATGGTGGGGTTGGAAAGTAATAAAGAACGTACAGTGGGGAGAACAAGTATTTGATACACTGCCGATTTTGCAGGTTTTCCTACTTACAAAGCATGTAGAGGTCTGTAATTTTCATCATAGGTACACTTCAACTGTGAGAGACGGAATCTAAAACAAAAATCCAGAAAATCACATTGTATGATTTTTAGGTAATTTAATTAGCATTTTATTGCATGACATAAGTATTTGATACATCAGAAAAGCAGAACTTAATATTTGGTACAGAAACCTTTGTTTGCAATTACAGAGATCATACGTTTCCTGTAGGTCTTGACCAGGTTTGCACACACTGCAGCAGGGATTTTGGCCCACTCCTCCATACAGACCTTCTCCAGATCCTTCAGGTTTCGGGGCTGTCGCTGGTGATAAAAATGACAGACCTCTACATGCTTTGTAAGTAGGAAAACCTGCAAAATCGGCAGTGTATCAAATACTTGTTCTCCCCACTGTATATATATTTTTAAAGGATATGAAAAAGTATTTGCCCCCTTTCTAATTTTGTCTACTTTTGCATATTTGTGATACTTAATGTTATCAGATCTTCAACCAAAACCTAATATTAGATAAAGGGAACAATGGTGAACAAATAGCACAACAATTACATATTTATTTCATTTATTTCATAAACAAATTTATGCAACACCCAATTCCCCCGTGTGAAAAAGTAATTCCCCCTTACACTCAATAACTGGTTGTGCCACCTTTAGCTGCAATGACTCCAACCAAATGCCTCCTGTAGTTGTTGATCAGTCTCTCACGTCGCTGTGGAGGAATTTTGGCCCACTCTTCCATGCAGAACTGGTTTAACTCAGTGACGTGTGGGTTTTCAAGCATTAACTGCTAGTTTCACGTCCTGCCACAACATCTCAATTGGGATTAGGTCTGGACTTTGACTAGGCCATTCCAAAACTTCCAATGTGTTGCTTTTGAGCAATTTTCATGTAGACTTGATTGTGTGTTTTGGATCATTGTCTTGCTGCATGACCCAGCTGCGCTTCAGCTTCAGCTCACAGACGGATGGTCTGACATTCTCCTGTAGAATTCTCTGATACAGAGCAGAATTCATGGCTCCTTCTATTAAGGCAAGTCGTCCAGGTCCTGAGGCAGCAAAGCATCCCCAAACCATCACACCACCACCACCATGCTTGACCTTTGGTATGATGTTCTTACTGTGGAATGCAGTGTTTGGTTTTCGCCTCTTTTTTCACATCTACTGGTAAAGTGTGTATACAGGCTATAGGAATGAACCATCTCTAACCAATAACATCTACTGGTAAAGTGTGTATACAGGCTATAGGAATGAACCATCTCTAACCAATAACATCTACTGGTAAAGTGTGTATACAGGCTATAGGAATGAACCATCTCTAAACAATAACATCTACTGGTAAAGTGTGTATACAGGCTATAGGAATTAACCATCTCTAACCAATAACATCTACTGGTAAAGTGTGTATACAGGCTATAGGAATGAACCATCTCTAAACAATAACATCTCATTTAAGTGCTATAAAAAGTAACAATGTAGTTTCAGTTGCTTTATGACTAAAACCTAACGAAAATAAACATTCAAATCCGATCTTAAGTCAGGGTAATGTAGTTGAGTTTCTGGTTGCGACCTCTGTGATTTCCAAATTATTTGTTTAGATCTTGTGGTGTCCGAACAACGATGCTGCGATGATGTGTTGACAAGGAATCCGCTGACACTGTACTTGATTATAAAGGTTTATTATATCAAAGATTTCAGCATCAATTTACAGACTCTGCAGAATCTGGAGAGCAACGAAACCAATCCCAAATATAATCACTCTCCCATTCTTTTGTTAAAACATGGTATATATATATCCTATGCTTTATTTAACATAAGGTGGCGTGATTTGAATAGACCAATCCCTGGCCTCCACATAGCCGAATCTCCTCTGTTTTAGGGGGCCCCTATAGTAACACTTTCCAGATGTTTCAGCAAGGTAGAGTAAAGTTCATCTATCCCCCAATACGCAAACCTCAGCCAAAGTTATAGAAGTTTCAGATACCACATATTTCCCCCCTTCGAGACTAATTAAGTCTCGAAAACAAAAATAATAGGATTATGACAAATAACAATTTTTATTACATCAGGCTTCTTGTGTAACTTTAGCAATAAAACAAAGTTTATGGAGTGTAAGAGCGAAAAACCTGTCTGGCAGCTTTCTTTCCAAATATCCATCAATCAATCAAGACAGGAAAATTCTCTCACGGACCCTCTGCCCCAGGCGACCACCTAAGTACTCCAGATCAATTTATAAATCTTTGCATTTTAAGCTATGGTGCAATCGAATACACGTGAAAGCCTCAGAAAACAAAATAAAATAAAAAAAATGTCCACATTCAGGCTGGTTAACCCATCGGACCTTCCCGTGGATTCTCTCTGTCCCTGCCTAGACCCAATATCCCTAAGCGTCAAAGAAAAAAGAAAAACATCTGAGGTCCCCACATGTACCAAACAACAGAAAACATAATTCTTCAAAAAATTTATTCAGAAAGAATATGACACAAATGATGTATTACACATGCAAATCAGCAGTGTCGACTTTCAATGCAACATCGATGATGGAATCTGAACATTTCCACACCGTCCTTGTTCAGCTTCCTCCAGTCCATTCATATTGTCCATGTTTGAGTATTTGAATCCCACTCTGCACATTCCCCATATGCTTCTGGAAGAAAAGAAAACACCAACCAGTATCTTTTGGAAAGCAACACATGAAAATTAAAACATCAATATCAAAGATAATATATGCAAAAGCAGAGTAATATCAAAAATATCAAAAATAATATATATAAATTATATATAAAAATGAATCACATTCCATTTCCCCCTTTGACTCATAAGAAAACACTAAATATCACAACAATATGCAAAGAAATTAGAAAATTATTGCACAATCAGATATTCAAAATTGATATCTATCCATCAATACTCCATCCAGTACCACTTGTTCATCTCCATCTAGATCAGTCACGGTTAACAACGGCATCTGAGTGTCTCCAGGCATCACAACTCCGACCCATCTCAATATCATAGCCTTCGCAAAAGTCAATAACAAAGTACAAAAGCAAAACATCGCACACAGCGCTACAAGAGCTGCTACTAAAATCTGAACTACCATTCATTTTTTTCACAAATCCCTTGACTTTGTGGGTGATAAACTGCTCCTAGACGTTGCTTAATTCCCAATTTTTGCTAAATCAATTTCACCGATTTATCCACAAACTCTTTCCCATTATCTGAGGATATTCGATCGGGAAGTCCCCACCTGCTTATGACTTCTTTACACAAGAACTTGGCAACCGACTAAGCGTCTTTTCGCTTGGTTGGACATGCCTCCGACCATCGTGAAAATCTATCCACAACCACCAGCATGTATCTTTTTCCTTCAACTGGTTTTATCATATCAACAAAGTTGATAACCAACTCACGCATAGGATCTCTCGGTGTTGGAATGTGACCAGGAAGTACAGTCACACCCCTGCAAACATAATTTTTCAGACAGATTGTGCACCTGCCTATGACATAGTCAACCTGTTCAAGCAAATATGGTGCCCAAAAACCATACTCCTTTGTGATCTTTCTCCTAACCTCCCCCCTTGCAACATGAGCTAACCCATGTGCTTCCTGAATCATCAGACCTAAGAGGTCTAGAGGCGCTACTATCAACCCCTCGTTGTTTCTCCAAAGACCCGTAGCATCTTTGATGGCACCTCGGTCTAGCCATGACTGTTTGTCAATAGTAGAAGCAGCTTCCTGCATCAAAATCACATCCTTAAGTGTAATTATGTCTTCCAAGTCCACTCCATGAGTGACCAGAAAAACCTTGCCCAATTTGTCCGCTCCTGTGACGGCTTTTGCAGCTTCATCAGCAGCTTTGTTCCCTTGTGTGACTTTTGACACATCTCCTCTGGTGTTTCCTCCTGGCCCATTACACTCACGGGCGAAGTGACCAACCTGTCCACAATTATAACACACTTCTGAAGATTGCTGGAAGTATGGTTTAAATCTTCCTCCTCTTCCTCTTCCTAAGCCTTCTCGTCCTCTTCCTCTCCAATTCTGTGTCTGTCCGGAAACTGGCTGTGGATATGAAACAACTGGTACCACTAGTGGTGGCTGGGACAATTGCGGTTGGACCTGGTTTGGTTGAAGCTGTGGCAGTGATTGTTGATTTGGTGAACACTGATTCTGCATAACCAAAGCCTGTTTCTTCTCCTTCTTATTCTCCACCAGTTGTATTTGATTGAGTTTTCTGAGAGTTTCTTGGTCCTGTTCTTTCTGGTTGTGTTCCTTTTTCCTGTATAGATCCACTTGATGGGCTATATGATCTGTCTAGATAACTTTTGCCATGCTTCCAAATCCAACCACCTCTGCCAGTTTGCTCCTTACTGGTGAGGGCAGCCCCATCTGCAGTTTGGCTCGCAAAATTGACTGCTCTATTTGACTCACATCTGGATCATTTTCAGTAATATTTCTCCACACTTGATGAGCTCTTGACACATAGGCTCTCGGATTTTCTTGTTGTCCTAGTGGGTCAATCAGAATGTTGTCAGGATGCACATTTGTTGGAAACGTATCTTTCAGTGCTCTCCACAGCCGATTTCTACTTGCAGCTAACAACTCAGGATCATTCACCGCAGTCCCCACATATCGATTAAGTCCAGCTCTCTGAAAAATGTCTTCCATACCTGGAATCCCAAGGAGATTAGCCAAAAGTCTCTTAATGTCTCCTATGGCAGACTGTGTTCCCACCGTAATTTCTTCCAACTTTGAAATCCAAGGATGTACTCCATCTTGAAGAATAGGCAGCTTCTCAAGTATATCTGACATATCGGTATACTGCAAAGGCTTATACTCCAGGTTCTGTCCTCGGATTATCACTGGCATCTTCTTACTTGTGCTCCCTTTTCTTGGGATCCTTTTTTCAGCAGTTTTTCCTTCTGTATCTTCAGCTTCTCGAGTTGTTCTTCCAATTCTCTTACTTCTTCTAAATTATTCGACTTATCCAAGCATGATATGCATCGATCCATATTTTTCTATTTCTTCTGTGCTAGTCATTGTAGGATAAAATCCTCTTGAACGTGAAGCACCTTTAATCTCCATATTCACTTTCATCAGAGGTCGGATCTCTTGTATCCTTCTTCCAACACCCAGTCTTTCCGCTCTGGCCAACCTCCGTCTGATCACAGGGTCATATCCACCCATGATCTCTTCTGAATCACGCTGATCATCATCTTCAACTTCCATCCTCCTGAACCTCACTCTACCCTTAGTTTCCAGACGTGTCGTTTTCTTCTTACTTTTGGATTAATCTTTATGGTCGTTTCTGCTTGTCCTCGCTCTATTATTCATTCATCTCTGATGCAATAATGACCCTCCTGATCACTGGAAGCTGAGGATAGACGTCCTTAAACTCTACTTCTTCCTCGTAAGGTGTGGGTCTTTTTGCTGAATCCGTATGTGAGAAAGGTGTATTGACTTCTGCCATTCTTTTTTCTGTTACCGTCACCTCTTTTGCCATTTTCTCTATACCTCTGTCTCTTTTATCAATTTGTCCCTCATTTTCAAACAACTTAACACCCAGCTCTTTGTCTCTTTTCTTTTTCGATCTGCTTTATACAGTTCAATTCACTTTAGGGGAAGCTTATCTATGGAGCGTGCCTCCTTGTTAACATTCATGTTTAATAACCCATGAGACAAAGTAACTTCTACACCAGTTTTATTGACAAACCACAAAATCATTACTCAACATTTATGACCAACAAAATAATCTCCAAAGTATTTGATTTAATCATAAACAGTTCTCCGGGAGCACACATAGGGCAATACATTTCCACATTCTAGATCGTTCCAGCCGTGTTCACCTTCAGAGGAAACACAGGACAGAAATTAACACCGATGTAAACAGAATAGTGTGAGATTTGTTAAATGGACTATGAATAAAGTTGTGAATGATAGTGGGCTTACTGTACCTCCAAAGTTCATCACAATACATGGCTCTCTGCCACCATTGTTATTGGGCTCTCCTTGATTCCAGTTCTGGTAATCAAAGTTAGCTCCATCACTCCAGAACCATAGCCTGTCCTGTGGGGAAGTAGTGAGGTCTCAGAATGAAATAAATCCCACTGTATTAGTGGATACTGATCCATCTACGCTCTTAGAAAATGGGTTTCCAAAAGGGCTCTGTGGCTGTCCCATAGCAGAACCCTTTATGGATCCAAGTAGAACACTTTCCCTCTGTGGAAAAGTGTTATTCAAAAGGGTTCTCCTATGGGGACAGCCAAAGAACCGTTTTTGGTTCTAGACACTATACCCAGTGTGTTAGTGAATACTGATTTTTCCTACAATACTACCCCACTATGTGTTAATGGACACTGCAGTGGCATCAATCAATAACTCCCAACCAAACTTACTGCAGTAAAGCACTTTTTACCAAAACAATGGATTGACCTAACAGTTGTGCAATGTTGGTCAAATCTAATTCAGAACGTGTCACAGCTGAATGGACGCCGAAGCTGCTGCCATCATGCTGGCAGACTCACTAAACACAAATACTGCATTTATAGATGGTACATGGAGTGTGCCCCTTGCTGTCCAGGACCACTTATTTAAATGAGCTTTTGCTACTTAAGTCAATTTAAAATTCACCACTTCAACATAATGAGAACTATCTCCAGCTCAACATGTGAAAACGCATCTACGTTTTTTACAAAAATATATATAAAGTTCAAACGTTACCCGATGACATCAAAAGTTCAAGCCATGATTTTCAAACAGATACGGAGACATGGGGCGCAAAAAAATACTCTGGCAAGAAACAGTTTGTCACTTTTAATCCTACCCTGTGCTGTCACATATAAGCTTTTTCTTTTAAGACCCTTCTTAACCATAGTTTTCACTCGTTTCAGGAAACTAGGCATATGTCGCTGGTCACTTCTTCACAGGAGAGCAATTTGAACGTAAACTTATTGGCAGAAATACCTTCTGGAACACGAACTTAGATGTGCCTTAATAACAAACTAGAATGCAAATAAAAATAAAAGAGCCTAGTTGGTTTAGCCACAGAAAAAGACAGCAACATGCCTGCTAGCCATGATTGGCTGAGATAATGAGTGAGCTGGAGATGCCGAGAGGAGTTCAGATTGGTCTGCCATATAGCACACTTCTGTCTATTTGAGCTGGTCAGTATGTGTAGGTAATCCTGTCTAATGAGACTTCTTTATATCGCGTAGTTCAACTACATAAGTGTTGCTCTCCACTTTCTGGAGGACAAAGTTTTAAAATCAGTGGAATTAGAGTATGATAGCTAAGGAGATGAGAAAACACCCATCTCCAGATTACATCTTCAAACTAAGGGCAACCATGGCATCCGTGACAGGGTGAAGCGTCAAGCAATGTATACGGTTAAGATATGTAGTTAGCTACATTTTCAGATATGACACGCTACTAATTTTGACAAAGTCGTTTTCATTTTAAGTTGACGTGTACTGTTAGCTACCTAGCTAGCAGTGAACCTGGTTGGTTAGCTACCTGCAGATTCAAGCATGGTATTAACATCATGAGTTGGGATTATGGTTCAATGTTTAAATTAGCTACATGTTTTAAGAGACTCCACTACGCATGTAACCATTTCAATAGACTGTCACTGCGACAGCTGAATAACATACAAAGGCGCAACACCCGTTGAATATGGCCGGTAAAAGTAAATGTCTGCAAAAAAAGTGTAAATTGTTGGCAGCACCATAGTTGCATTCACCAAGGTTCTGAATAACATGAAAACAGCAGAATGTTACTGGGTGACAGTCACTTGAGTCATTTTCTATTAAGGCATTAAATCGCTCTGACTTAAGTATGATAACTGGGTACCTTTCCCACCAGTCCCGGAATAGTATCAAATCCTCCAAGCCAGGTAGCAGTGAAACTTCCAGTCTTGGAAGACACCACCATCTGTAGAAATTGATTCTCCTCAGAGCTATGTACAGACGCCAGGTTTGCTCAAAGGGAAATACAATGCCGCTAGAGAAAGCAGTAGAAAGGGACAAACGCATTTCATAATGATTAAAAGGGAAGTTCAGTATATTACATGAGGCATGTGTTGCCAGTATAGAAAATATAACTTCTAAGGTAATGTCAAAGAATAGTTGATTTCAAGTGAACGTTACTTTGCTTAATTCACAGTAGATGGTAAGCATGATACCTCTGCTTCAGGCCAGGTCCTTGCAGTCTTGACAAACATGAAGCAGCGTGATCCATAGTGGGTCCAACCGCGGGGACACAAGCGGATTCCTGATGAAACTGTAAAGAGAAGTTGCAGCCGGCTTTAAAGGCTAGTCGAGACGGCTCTACAAATCACAACTACAATATTATTAGTATGTCAATCAGTCACCTCTGCTACAACAAAACAAATACAGAATGAATCATGTAAAGTGGACTCTTACTTGCGTCTCCCAGAGCAAAGGCAGCACTGAGAAGCAGAATGGTCAACATGGCCATGGTGAGTCTCCTGAGAGAGAAGCCATGAAGACAAATTCAGTGAGTCCTTCAGAGTGTAGGGGAGTGCAGTGTTCCCCTAACCTCACCAAGTACCCCAGCCATTCCACGTATCAGATGTATTCCAGTACTACCTAATCAGAGCAGATTCAACTAATGAAGGGCTAAGGAATACCAGGTATCTTCCTCCACATACAGTAGATCACCACAGGAATATGTCTGCTTTCCAAAATGGCACCCTATTCCCTATGCAGTGAGGCGAATTTCTGGGGGGTTGGGGCGGTATTTCTCTCCACTCATACAGAAGTAATTAAGGCCTAGTTCACAAATTGAGGAATTCCCTGCAGCTATGTTAATGTCACTACGACACATCTGTCAGAATGCAGGAACTACGGTTGAAGACAAACTTCAATACGGTTGTGTTTTATAATTATCCAACTAAAAATAAAGGCACAGTACAAACGGCCGGCAGGTAAGGCCTTGATAGCTGTTGTGTTCCTGGAGGGAATACACCACATTAACATACATGATTGACCAGTGCCATAACTAATAACAGCAGTATCTCAAGTAGGCTATGCCAGCCCAACATTATACCTTTTTATTAACTAATGAAGCAAGGTTTAAAGGCATTCCATAGCAACAGTTTGCGAGATGACGAATGGTTCAATGAGGTACCTGCTAGCAGCATATGTCCCACCTCTGAAACTACATCCATAATCCGCTAGATGGTTCTGATAGCGACGCAAACTGTGATCTAACCAGTGATCAATAAGTCATTAAATCTAGTTCCACCACAACCTCTGGCTTCATACATGTTTCCTCCACTTCCAGTCTGGGGCAGTACGGTGCCCATTTTGCGAGGCAGATTATCTAGACAGACGTGCACACAAACTGATCACAACATGACATCCATTTTAGATTTAGATTTGGGGAGGGGTGAATATAACTACCCGATTTCATAGTTTCTTGTTCACCGCGGTGCAACAGACAACCAATCAGAACAGTCTAACGGATTATAGATGTAAAACTTTCTGCTAGCCGGTACCATCATTGGACCATGCCTCATCTGACAAGCTGTCTCAAATTCCTTACACTTAAATTAATCAAAGGTCTAAATACTGGGCTAGCTACACCATATAATACACAAGCTAGGATAAACAGGATATTTTGCTGCACTGCAGGAAATGTTCTAAGACAGTGTAGACATCAACCTAAAAATATACAAAAGTTAGAATCACACAATAGAAGGCACTTACTTTAGCCAGGACACAACAACAGGAAAAATAAAGAAACTGGGCCACTACAAATGCTGAACAAGTCCAGGGTAGGGGAGGGAATGGCCGGCAGGGATGTAGCTCAGTTGATAGAGCATGGCGTTCGCAACGCCAGGGTTGTGGGTTCGATTCCCACGGGGGGCCAGTATAAAAAAAAATATGTATTCACTAACTGTAAGTCGCTCTGGATAAGAGCGTCTGCTAAATGACTAAAATGTAAATGTAATACCAGAAGAATGGGAGAGGAATTGGTGATTGGCAGAGTGAGTTCAGGTGTGGTGAGTTAGCAGGAGAGGGGCGTGTCCAGAGGGTAATTGGGAGTTGTGGAATTGGCACGATCATTCAAAACAAGTTCCCTACATTTGTCCAGGACCACATATTCACTATGGGCTCTGGTCAAAAGTAGAGCGCTACATAGGGAATAGAGTGATAATTGGAATGCAGACACATACAGTGATCTGTTTTCTTCTGTTTGGTTCTTAAACCGTAAACGGTTTCCGTTGCAAGACGTAACGAATACACCCCATAATTCCATGTTTTGTACACTGACTGGAGTTCCAACATTTGTAATGAGTTATATTTGGGTGTTGTGGTGAGGGAGGCCCCGCTCTCTCCTTTCCCAGATGTTTAGTTCATTTCATTCCGATCTCCTTTGCATTATTGTAGCCATTTTCTGCAGCCTGTCAACTATGCCTCTGTCTATCCCTGTTCTCTCCTCTCCACACAGGCTATACAAACGCCTCACACCGCGTGGCTGCTGCCTCTCTAACCTGGTGGTCCCTAAACGTACGACCCACGTGGAGTTCCAGGTCTCAGGCAGCCTCTGGAACTGCCGTTCTGCTGCCAACAAGTTCATCCCAGCCTATGCTACCCTCCAGTCCCTCGACTTCTTGGCGCTGACGGAAACATGGATTACCACTGAAAACACTGCTACTCCTACTGCTCTCTCCTCGTCTGACCATGTGTTCTTGCATACCCCGAGAGCATCTGGTCAGCGGGGTGGTGGCACAGGAATCCTCATCTCTCCCAAGTGGACATTCTCTTTTTCCCCTGACCCATCTGTCTATCTCCTCATTTGAATTCCATGCTGTCACAGTCACTAGCCCATTTAAGCTTAATATCCTTGTCATCTATCGCCCTCCAGGTTCCCTTGGAGAGTTCATCAATGAGCTTGATGCCTTGATAAGTTCCTTTCCTGCGGATGGCTCACCCCTCACAGTTCTGGGGGACTTCAACCTCCCTACATCTACCTTTGACTCATTTCTCTCTGCCTCCTTCTTTCCACTCCTCTCCTCTTTTGACCTCACCCTCTCACCGTCCCCCCCTACTCACAAGGCAGGCAATACGCTTGACCTCATCTTTACTAGATGCTGTTCTTCTACTAATCTCACTGCAACTCCCCTCCATGTCTCCGACCACTACTTTGTATCCTTTTCTCTCTCGCTCTCCTCCAACACTACTCACTCTGCCCCTACTCAGATGGTAATGCGCCGTCGCAACCTTCGCTCTCTCTCTCCCGCTACTCTCTCCTCTTCCATCCTATCATCTCTTCCCTCTGCTCAAACCTTCTCCCTCCAATCTCCTGATTCTGCCTCCTCAACCCTCCTCTCCTCCCTTTCTGCATCCTTTGACTCTCTATGTCACCTATCCTCCCGGACGGCTCGGTCCTCCCCTCCAGCTCTGTGGCTTGATGACTCATTGCTAGCTCACAGAACAGGGCTCCGGGCAGCCGAGCGGAAATGGAGGAAAACTAGACTCCCTGCAGACCTGGCTTATTTTCACTCCCTCCTCTCTACATTTTCTTCATCTGTTTCTGCTGCTATGGCCACTTTCTACCACTCTAAATTCCAAGCATCTGCCTCTAACCCTAGGAAGCTCTTTGCCACCTTCTCCTCCCTGCTGAATCCTCCTCCCCCTCCCTCCCCCTCCTCCCTCTCTGTGGATGACTTCGTCAACCATTTTGAAAAGAAGGTTGACGACATCCGATCCTCGTTTGTTAAGTCAAATGACACTGCTGGCCCTGCTCACACTGCCCTACTCTATGCTTTGACTTCTTTCTCCCCTCTCTCTCCAGATAAAATCTTGCGACTTGTGACGGCCGGCCGCCCAACAACCTGCCCGCTTGACGCTATCCCCTCCTCTCTTCTCCAGACCGTCTCCGGTGACCTTCTCCCTTACCTCACCTCGCTGATCAACTCATCATTGACCGCTGGCTATGTCCCTTCCGTCCTCAAGAGAGCGAGAGTTGCACCCCTTCTCAAAAAAACAACACTTGATCCCTCTGATGTCAACAGCTACAGACCAGTATCCCTTCTTTCTTTTCTCTCCAAAACTATTGAGCGTGCCGTCTTTAACCAACTCTCTTGCTATCTCTCTCAGAATGACCTTCTTGATCCAAACCAGTCAGGTTTCAAGACTGGTCATTCAACTGAGACTGCTCTTCTCTGTGTCACGGAGGCTCTCCGCACTGCTAAAGCTAACTCTCTCTCCTCTGCTCTTGTCCTTCTAGACCTGTCTGCTGCCTTTGATACTGTGAACCATCAGATCCTCCTCTCCACCCTCTCCGAGCTGGGCATCTCCGGCGCGGCTCACTCTTGGATTGCGTCCTACCTGACCGGTCGCTCCTACCAAGTGGCGTGGCGAGAAGCTGTCTCCGTACCACGTGCTCTCACCACTGGTGTCCCCCAGGGCTCAGTTCTAGGCCCTCTCCTATTCTCGCTATACACCAAGTCACTTGGCTCTGTCATATCCTCACATGGCCTCTCCTATCATTGCTACGCAGACGACACATAACTAATCTTCTCCTTTCCCCCTTCTGATAACCAAGTGGCGAATCGCATCTCTGCATGTCTGGCAGACATCAGTATGGATGACGGATCACCACCTCAAGCTGAACCCTGGCAAGATGGAGCTGCTCTTTCTCCCAGGGAAGGACTGCCCGTTCCATGATCTCGCCATCACGGTTGACAACTCCGTTGTGTCCTCCTCCCAGAGTGCGAAGAGCCTTGGCGTGACCCTGGACAACACCCTGTCGATTTCTCCCGCTAACATCAAGGCGGTGACCCGATCCTGTAGGTTCATGCTCTACAACATTCGGAGATACGACCCTGCCTTACACAGGAAGCGGCACAGGTCCTAATCCAAGCACTTGTCATCTCCTGTCTGGATTACTGCAACTCGCTGTTGGCTGGGCTCCCTGCCTGTGCCATTAAACCCCTACAACTCATCCAGAATGCCGCAGCCCGTCTGGTGTTCAACCTTCCCAAGTTCTCTCACGTCACCCCGCTCCTCCGCACACTCCACTGGCTTCCAGTTGAAGCTCGCATCTTCTACAAGACCATGGTGCTTGCCTACGGAGCTGTGAGGGGAACGGCACCTCCGTACCTTAAGGCTCTGATCAGTCCCTACACCCAAACGAGGGCATTGCATTCATCCACCTCTGGCCTGCTGGCTCCCCTACCTCTGCTGAAGCACAGTTCCCGCTCAGCCCAGTCAAAACTGTTCGCTGCTCTGGCACCCCAATGGTGGAACAAGCTCCCTCACGACGCCAGGACAGCGGAGTCACTCACCACCTTCCGGAGACATTTGAAACCCCACCTCTTTAAGGAATACCTGGGATAGGATAAAGTAATCCTTCTACCCCCCCAAAAAAAATAAAAAAATAAAAAAAGATGTATGCACTCACTAACTGTAAGTCGCTCTGGACAAGAGTGTCTGCTAAATGACTAAAATGTAAATGATGATCAACGAAGTCGGTTTTGGTGACGTCAAAATGAGGGGTGTTGTACAAAACATCTGAGATTGGATCATCTCTAACCAATCAGAGTATCAAGGACAATGGCACGTTTTCAAAACGCCACTTTACTCACGCGTGTTCTGGCTCTGGCCCAACCCTTTGGTTTCTGGGACCAATCAGATGGTGTAGAATGGATTTCCAATCTAGAGATCGCCAGGTACTCAGATCCAGACTCATTGCGGAGAAACTAACGTCAGTGGGGCTAACGTAGCCAAGTCTACCTATTTTCCTCAGAGAAAATGGCTTGATTCTAGCCATTACTGTTCAAAAGATATGACCCATAATATCTGTGCTACGACTTTCCAGAAAGGTAAGTAACAGACAATGTCTGCGCCCCGGTGGAAATCTAATTGGTATAACAAAGAATTCCCAACAAAATCTGTCTGTTTAAGCTAGAGATCTGTTTTTTTTATTGCATGGGCTGCGTCTCAATCCATAACATCCTCCGATGTCTGCCTCCCTCATCTGCAGTGAAAGGAGCTACAACGATGTTTGTCAGACCCGAAAATGGGTCTTCTCACGGAAAAGTCTCTAGTGTCACTGGTTTGATCCAACAAACTAATATCACCCCTTTATGGAAAAATGAGACTCACTAACACAATGTTGTTCTCCGTTTTGATCTACGACCCCCACAAGCATCACGGGTACCCCCGATATACCAACTTCTGTCTGTAGTGTCAGAAAGGTTTGGTCTACACTAATATGACCCCACCATCAAACGCCACTAATATGACCCCACCATCAAAATACATTAATATGACCCCACCATCAAAATACAATAATATGACCCCACCATCAAAATACACTAATATGACCCCACCATCAAACGCCACTAATATGACCCCACCATCAAAATACACTAATAAGACCCCACCATCAAAATACACTAATATGACCCCACCATCAAAATACACTAATATGACCCCACCATCAAACGCCACTAATATGACCCCACCATCAAACGGCACTAATATGACCCCACCATCAAACGGCACTAATATGACCCCACCATCAAACGGCACTAATATGACCCCACCATCAAACGGCAATAATATGACCCCACCATCAAACGGCACTAATATGACCCCACCATCAAAAGACACTAATATGACCCCACCATCAAACGGCACTAATATGACCCCACCATCAAACGCCAATAATATGACCCCACCATCCTGTCACCTAGTACTTCACCACACCTACCACCTCCGATACTTCACCACACCTACCACCTCCGATACTTCACCACACCTACCACCTCCGATACTTCACCACACCTACCAACGCCGATACTTCACCACACCTACCAACGCCGATACTTCACCACACCTACCACCTCCGATACTTCACCACACCTACCACCTCCGATACTTCACCACAACTACCACCTCCGATACTTCACCACACCTACCACCTCCGATACTTCACCACAACTACCACCTCCGATACTTCACCACACCTACCACCCCCGATACTTCACCACACCTACCACCCCCGATACTTCACCACACCTACCACCTCCGATACTTCACCTACCACCTACCACCTCCGATACTTCACCTACCACCTCCGATACTTCACCCTCCTTCTCTCCCCTTTTCCCACCATTTTTAAAAGACTCAAGCTCACAGTCTTCCTCCCTCTCTCTCCTAGACCTCCTCTACCTCGCTTTTACCCCACCATTCCTCCTCCATCATCCAAGTATACGTCTCCTTATGATAAACCACATTAACATACATGATTGACCAGTGCCATAACTAATAACAGCAGTATCTCAAGTAGGCTACGCCAGCCCAACATTATACCTTTTTATTAACTAATGAAGCAAGGTTTAAGGGCATTTCATAGCAACAGTTTGCAAGATGACGAATGGTTCAATGAGGTACCTGCTAGCAGCATATGTCCCACCTCTGAAGCTACATCCATAATCCGCTAGATGGTTCTGATAGCGACGCAAACTGTGATCTAACCAGTGATCAAGTCATTAAATCTAGTTCAGCCACAACCTCTGGCTTCATACATGTTTCCTCAACTTCCAGTCTGGGGCAGTACGGAGCCCATTTTGCGAGGCAGATTAGCTAGACAGACAGACGTGCACACAATGTGACATCCATTTCAGTTTTTGGGGAGGGGTGAATATAACTACCCGATTTCAAAGTTTCTTGTTCACCGCGGTGCAACAGACAACAAATCAGAACAGTCTCCCGGATTATAGATGTAAGACATTCTGCTAGCAGGTACCATCATTGGACCATGCCTCATCTCACAAGCAGTCACCACGCCCTTAGACTTATATTACTCAAAAAGGTCTAAATACTGGGCTAGTTACACCATATAATACACAAGCTAGGATAAACAGGATATTATGCTGCACTGCAGGAAATGTTCTGAGACAGTGTAGACCTAAAAATGTACAAAAGTTAGACTCACACAATAGAAGACACTTACTTTAGCCAGGACACACAACAACAGGAACAATAAAGAAACTGGGCCACTACAAATGCTGAACAACCACAGATCAAACAAGCTGCTTATATACCAGAAGAATGGGAGAGGAATTGGTGATTGGCAGAGTGAGTTCAGGTGTGGTGAGTTAGCAGGAGAGGGGCGTGTCCAGAGGGTAATTGGGAGTTTGTGGAATTGGCACGATCCTTCAAAACAAGTGCACTACATTTGTCCAGGGCCACATATTCACTAAGGGTCAAAAGTAGAGCACTACATAGGGAATAGAGTGCTATTTGGAATGCAGACACATACAGTATTAGATGAACAGATGTTGAAATCTCACTTTCTGAAATCCTGCCTGTGAGTTGAGTTCTACCTCTCCCTCCTCTCCTTTTTAAGGACCCGTCCAGTCAGACCCCTCCCTCTGGAACCCAGAAGGGTTGGAGGTCAGAAATGGCGGCGAGTAGTGAGGACAAAATGGAGGAAGTGGATAAAATGTTGGTGAAGCAACAGCTGTGATGGAATGAGAACAATATGGCTGTCAGTTCTGATGGTATGGAGCGGGAGGATGAGGGTCAAGGACCTGAATGGTCGGTGGTGGAAAGACACAGGAAGAAGAGAGATCTTGATACAGGAAGACACAGGAAGAAGAGAGATCATGATACAGGAAGACACAGGAAGAAGAGAGATCATGATACAGAAAGACACAGGAAGAAGAGAGATCATGATACAGAAAGACACAGGAAGAAGAGAGATCATGATACAGAAAGACACAAGAAGAAGAGAGATCATGATACAGAAAGACACAGGAAGAAAGATCATGATACAGAAAGACACAGGAAGAAGAGACATCATGATACAGAAAGACACAGGAAGAAGAGAGATCATGATACAGAAAGACACAGGAAGAAGAGAGATCATGATACAGAAAGCAGTGGAGCGTCTCGTATAGAAAGCACAAAGAGGGTCAAGGTAGGAAGCAAGAGTAGTGAAGTGTTGGAGTGGAAAGTGGTGATGGTGTTGGATGAGACCACAGAGCCTCACTTCCACCCTCTCTGACCCACTAATGCCGTAGAGAAAGAGGTAGGGGAAGTGAAATTAGCTGGGTTCATTGGAAATGGTAGATTGTTAATATTGTGTGGTAGCCAGGCTCAGCAAGAGAATATTCTGAAAATGGAAAAGCTTAATGGGAAGAAGATTAAAAGCCATGTCCCTGGTGCTTCTGCTAGATTGAGGGGAGTCATCCCTGGGGTCCCAATATCTATGTCCACAGATAATATTAAAGAAAATGTGAAGGGAGGCAGAGTGATTGAGGCTAACAGGTTGATCAGTAGGAAAGAGGGTCAAAGAAGTGAAAGCCTATCTGTGATTGTGAGGTTTGAGAAAGTCTTGGCCAGGAAAGGTACAGATAGGTGGTCCTCTGTAGCTCAGCTGGTAGAGCACGGCGCTTGTAACGCCAAGGTAGTGGGTTCGATCCCCGGGACCACCCATACACAAAAAATGTATGCACGCATGACTGTAAGTCGCTTTGGATAAAAGCATCTGCTAAATGGCATATTATTATTTTTATTTTACAGGATTCTTTAGTTTCAATGTTAGAGAATTTGATCCATATAAACTGCAGTGTTTTAAATGCCAAAGAATGGGACATGTAGTTGCTCATTGTAAAGGAAAGACAAGATGTGCCAAGTGACGCGAAAAAGTAGCTAGCTACATAACTTAACCGTATACATTGATTGACACTTCACCCTATCACGGATGCCATGGTTGCCCTTAGTTTAAAGATGTAATCTGGAGCCAGGTGTTTTCTCATCTCCTTAGCTATCATACTCTAATTCCACTGATTTTTAAACTTTGTCCTCCAGAAAGTGGAGAGCAACACTTATGTAGTTGAACTACGCGATATAAAAAAGTCTCATTAGACAGGATTACCTACACATACTGACCAGCTCAAATAGACAGAAGCGTGCTATATGGCAGACCAATCCGATCTCCTCTCGGCATCTCCAGCTCACTCCTTATCTCAGCCAATTATGGCTGGCAGGAATGTTGCTGTCTTTTTCTTTGGCTAAACCAACTAGGGTCTTTTATTTGCATTTACAGATGGCATTCAAGTTTGTTATTAAGGCACATCTAAGTTTGTGTTCCAGAATGTATTTCTGCCCAAAACCACTTTGATTTTAAAAAATAGTTTACGTTCAAATAACTCTCCTGTGAAGTAGTGACCAGCGATATGTGCCTAGTTTCCTGAAACGAGTCATGTGAGATCTATGGTTAAGGGTCCAAAAAATAGCTTATTTGTGACATCACAGGGTAGGATTAAAAGTGACAAACAGTTTCTAGCCGGAGTATTTTCTTGCGCCCCATGTCTTCGCATCTGTTTGCAAATCATGGTTTGAACTTTTTATATCTTTGGGTAACGTTTGAGCTTTATATATATTTTTGTAAAAAACTTAGATGCGTTTTCACATGTTGAGCTGGAGATAATGAGAACTATGAAGTGGTGAATTTTAAATTTACTGAAGTAGCAAAAGATCATTTAAATAAAGTGTTCCTGGACAACCAGGGGCACACTCCATGTACCATCTATAAATGCAGTATTTGTGTTTAGTGATAGCAGCAGTTTTGGCGTCCATTCGGCTGTGACATGTTTTGAATTAGATTTGACCAACATTGCATAACTGTTAGGTCAATCCATTGTTTTGGTAAAAAGTGCTCTACTGCAGTAAGTTTGGTTGGGAGTTATTGATTGATGCCACTGCAGTGACCATTAACACATGCTGGGTTATAGTGGGGTAGTATTGTAGGAAAAATCAGTATTCACTAACACACTGGGTCTAGTGTCTAGAACCAAAAACGGTTCTTCGGCTGTCCCCATAGGAGAAACCTTTTGAATAACACTTTTCCACCGAGGGAAAGCCTCTAAGCCGTGTTCTACCTGGATCCATAAAGGGTTCTGCTATGGGGACAGCCACGGAGCCCTTTTGGAAACCCATTTTCTAAGGGCGTAGATGGATCAGTATCCATTAACATAGTGGGAATTCTTTCATTCTGAGACCTCACTACTTCCCCACAGGACAGGCTATGGATCTGGAGTGATGGGTCCAAGTTTGATTACCAAAACTGGAATCAAGAAGAGGCCAATAACAATGGTGGCAGAGAGCAATGTATTGTGATGAACTTTGGAGGTACAGTATGCCCACTATCACGTTCAACTTTATTCATAGTCCATTTAACAAATCTCACACTATATTCTGTTTACATCGGTGTTAATTTCTGTCCCGTGTTTCCTCTGAAGGTGAACAAGGCTGGAACGATCTAGAATGTGGAAACGTATTGCCCTCTGTGTGTGTCGTAGAAACATTTGACTAAGAGATAATCTACTCAAATAAATATCTCTCAAGACACAGGAGCGTGTGAATTCAAGAATTAGACTTTATTGCATAATAAAGCCTGAATTTTTTTCTCCATGGAGGAACTGTCTCCCTCTGGCTAAGAGATCTCTTATATAGACACATATGGAAAAAACATGCATACAGTCCTAACTTTTTTTTAGTTCTGCACTCTGCACCACCCCTCTTTTTCAACGTCCAGCTGTTACACATTATCCACTCCAAAATGTCATAAATGCTTTTTTCCATATGAAGCCTCTCATTCTATCATTCTATTGGCTGCGTGGCTTAGGCCCCTTCTTAAAACACTAATGTACTGCACACTGTTTAAGAGCCTCTGTGAAATAACACATGCATTCATTTAAAACACAGCATATACTTAATGTCTATATTTCTTATTTAAGCATGTATCTGAATTATACAATATCAAACATGTTTATTACATTTTACCTTTGGCGTCTCCCTACATGTGCCATAATGATACATAAAATAATCCTATATATTCCCCCCTATGGGACATTCCAATATTGTCCCAAATAATACAAAGATTAATTTTTAAATATATGTAAGCATGTGCATTTACTTATTCTTAGCCTTGCCATATTTAGTTTCACTTCACACGCATATATTTAAACCAATATATCTTCCTCATTACTTGACCCATCCTGATGAGGACCCATAGCCCAGTCAGGTATTGGATACAAGTCTGGAAGGTTTTCCTCTACATTAACCTCCACATTTTCCTGTTGGGCTTTGTAACCATGGCAGGCCCATCCACCCCCAGGGACAACTCCATACAGACATTCAGGATTCCCAAATAGACAGTCCATTGGTCCTCCTTTAACATTACAAGATTTCCCATATTTATTAACATACTGTCCTGGAGCTCCCTGAACTGGGTGTATTTCTTTGGCTGAAATAGTAACAATTGTCTGTACAGTCATTTGTTTTACTGTGGTTTGAATCAAAAGTGATTTTAACAGAGGTAATATACAACAAAACACTACTCCCATTACTACAAGTGATATTCCTATCATTATTGCCATTTTTGTAAACATTGCACCCCATTTTCCCAAAGTTAATTCCATCCAGTCCCAAACATGAACATCATACCCAGCATTATCCTTAACCTCTTTTCGTAGTCCCTTGAGTTTAGTCATTGCTTCAGTGAAAGAACCATCCGGGGCAGTATTATTGGGGATAAAAGTACAACATTCATCTCCAAACATAACACAAACTCCACCTTTCTCCGCTAATAGCCAGTTTAGAGCCTGCCTATTCTGCCATGCCATTCTACTGGTAGCCTGTACTTGCTCTCCTTAAGCTGATAATGCAGAGTCTGTGTAATTAATAAACCTTTGTTGATTATAATAAATATAATTGATCCATTCAAGGTTTTTGTTGGTTGTAATCCAGACAAATATTGATTCAAATCCTGCTTTAATTTCATCTCTTGCCTTATATTCATTTGGAATTCCTCTGGGTTGACCTATTGCATCCAAATATACACTGGGGTCATGTTCATATGATCTTTTTACCCTTTTATTATTATTCTGTGCATCCCTATTTGTTGTTTGGTCTACCTCCCACTCTGATATAACCACCTCCTGAAGCATTTGTACTCTAGCACATACTCCCTTCCATCCTTTAAGCAAAGTAGCTCTAATCCTTTGTCCTCCACATACCTAAAAGAAATCTGCCACTGCCACCGATTGATCCTCATAAGGAGAAATCAGGAACAGTAACCACAGTTGCTCTAAAAGATCATCACGATAGGGATCATATTGCATGGTGCAGTGAAATTCTGACTTTCCTCTTTCCGCTTCTGGTATCTGAGCCTGAATAAACCTACCCCATTTCTTTACTACTCTATCTACTTCTGTCTCAATATCCCCTAACCAATAGACATTTGCTGTATCCTGTTTCATTACCATTTGTAAGTTCAACCCTGCCCTTTCTATAATTACTCCTTCAGAGGAACATCGAATTTGTATACCCATTTTGCATAGGGCATCTCTTCCCAATAGATTGACAGGGGTGTGTTCTGATACAAGTATAGGGAGGGTTGCGGATTTGTCATCCGCTGTCAGGCGAACTGGAGCTGTCATTGGAATTAACTGCGTTTGTCCCGAGAATCCTATAGTTTTGGCATATTTGCCAGACATGGGGAGGTGAGAGGCATAATTTCTCCTCCAGTATCAACCATCATTGGTGTGCCTCTGTTCTCTATTTGAACCTGCAGCATAGGTTCTTGATCAGCTTGTGTAGTTAGTACTGTAAACTGACCCTCCCCGGTAGGATTCTCTGGGCACCCCTAGTACCCCTGATTAGGCCCAGCCCATGGATTCACAGGACCTTGGATTTGTTGCTGATTTTGTTGCCAGCCGTCAGGTTGCTTCCAATTATTTTGGTTTTTGTTCCCCTGTTGTTGCCAGGGTTTTGTGGGGCAGTTTCGTCTGATATGCCCTTGCTGCTGGCATCCCCAGCAAATTCCAGGTTGCCCTTGTGGGCCCTGATTTCCTCCTTTTGGATTATTTTGCTGAAATTTTTGTTGTTTATTGTTATTATTCCATTGCCGGGGTTGTTGTGCATACACATTCACTACTGGTACTGTGGGTTGTACTTGGGCCTGTGGCGCGGGAGGCAGATATGGCCCTCCTGGAGTAACTGCAGCCATCATTCCTGTTTCATTCGCAGGTGCTGCTACTGGGGCCTGGATTTTCTTCTTCCCTCTGTTTGTCAGTTCTTCCAATTGGAGTTGAGTCAGTTTCCTCTGAATGTCTCTCCCCTGCTCCATAAGTCTCTGTTCATCCTTTCTGTGTTTTTCTACTGCATGTATCACATGGTCACAGAATTCTTTGTGTGTCTTTGAGGTTAGTCCCACCACATCCTCCAGCCTGCTTCTTACTGATTGGGGCATGGCCTCTATTATGGAGTTTCGGAATAGAGTTGTCATTAGTGGGTCCCCTTCTGGATCTCGTTCCGTTTCCAGTCTCCATCGTTTCATCTGTTCATGTAGATAGGCAGCTGGATTCTCAGTTTCTCCCAGCGTCCCCCCTTTCAGTGACTTGGGGTCAATTCTCGCCGGGTATTCCAGTCTTAGTGCTTGCCAGACTTCGGGGCGGTGTGAATCAAAGTCCATCCCATCTCCTTGTGGGTCACTCACTTCTATACTCAGGTCACTGTTCCCCAGTATATCCTCCATCTTTGCCTTTCCAACCACCCTTGCCAACAGTGCCTTCAGATCCCCCACAGCCAGCAGTTTCCCCATGGTCTGTTCCTCAAAAATCCTAATCCATTTTCCCGCCCCATCATGCAAATCTGGCAGACGGGCAACCAATCCTTCCAGGTCCTGTGATCCCCACGGAGCATAGTGAGCCTGGGTACCTTTTATCAGAATTGGATATTGTCCCTTATATTTTTCAGGCCTTCTCAATGTTCTCCTATTGCGCAATCTTTCTTCTCTTACGCCTTGATTGCAATCTCCCCATATGTCAGCTGCTGCTCCCTCCTCCTCTAGCTCTCTACCTGTATGCTGTCTTACCTCACTTTGCTCCCTTTTCTTTTCTTCCTTTTCTCTCAACATTCGCCTCATCCTGTCCATTTCTCTCTCTATTTGTTTGTTTGTTGCTTCAATTTCTGCCATTTCTTCATCTGAGAGTTATCCATCATCTCTCTTCGTCATTTTCATTCTTCCCAATGCTTCCCTCAGCTCTCCATAGCAGTCCAATCTATTTGGCTTGATTTCTACCCTTCGCTTGATTCCTTCTGTTTCCTTTGAGTTTATTTCCATCCTTTGGGAGGATGTAAACAAAGGTCTTTCTTCTTCCATTTCTATTTCTCCTTTTATTGATACTACTCCGGACACCTGGGGATATTGTCCACCAACATATGGTGGGGGTCCCACAGACCAATCTGCTTTCTTTTTGTTTGTTTTCTCATCATCTTTTCTCAACATGTTTCTGGCTTCTCGCATGTTCCTTAGCAATCCTTCTCCTTCCATTTTGAACATGTTGAGTACTTCTTTTTCTCTTTCTTTTTTGACGCTTCTCTTCTTTCCTGTGTCTTTTGTTTTGTGGTTCTTTATCAGTGTTTCCATTTCCTCACACACCGAGACATCAAATGTTCCTCCTTCTGGCCACTTGGTGCCCATTTTCCTGGTGCGTTTCCCCCATTTTTCAGATGTTTTCGCTATTTCTTCCTTGCCTAAGGGATACCTGGCACTCAGTATATCTACCGCCGTTTTATTCATATTTATGGCCTATATTTTTTAACTTCCTTTTTAATCTATTTTAGTATTCCTCCTATTTATTTATTCTTATATTAGTATTTGTTTTTATTGTTAGACTATTTGTGCTTCTTTGATTATTGTTTGGTTAGAACTTATTTATTATTAATGGGCATTTGACAGTCTCCTTTTATCATAATAATATTTCCTGATGTCCACTTTTGTGTGGACACCTCATAAATCTTTCTCTTCCTAGTGTTTTTCCTTAGCTTTAAATCACTCAGCTATATTCTTAATGTAATAATAAAATGACTTATCCTGATGTCCACTTTTCCTTTGTGTGGACAACCTATAAATCCTTCCCTTCCTAGTGTTTTTCCTTAGCTTTAAATCACTCAGCTATATTCTTTATGTAATAATAAAATGACTTATCCTGATGTCCACTTTTCCTTTGTGTGGACAACTTATAAATCCTTCCCTTCCTAGTGTTTTTCCTTAGCTTTAAATCACTCAGCTATATTCTTTATGTAATAATAAAATGACTTATCCTGATGTCCACTTTTCTTTTGTGTGGACAACTTATAAATCCTTCCCTTCCTAGTGTTTTTCCTTAGCTTTAAATCACTCAGCTATATTCTTTATGTAATAATAAAATGACCTATCCTAATGTCCACTTTTCTTTTGTGTGGACAACTTATAAATCCTTCCCTTCCTAGTACAGAGATTTTCACACTCACTTGCACTCTCACTCTTTTACTCTTTCACTCTTGGTGTGAGACCGGGTGCGTACTTCCTACCAGGTCACACTTAAGTAACGGTCCAGGAAAGGTGCGCCAACCTTTCTCCACCCAACACAGAGATTTTCACACTCACTTTCACTCTCACTCTTTCACTCTTTCACTCTTTCACTCTCGGTGTGAGACCGGGTGCGTCCTTCCTACCAGGTCACACTCAAGTAACGGTCCAGGAAAGGTACGCCAACCTTTCTCCACCCAACACAGAGATTTTCACACTCACTTTCACTCTCACTCTTTCACTCTTTCACTCTCGGTGTGAGACCGGGTGCGTCCTTCCTACCAGGTTACACTCAAGTAACGGTCCAGGAAAGGTGCGCCAACCTTTCTCCACCCAACACAGATATTTTCACACTCACTTTCACTCTCACTCTTTTACTCTTTCACTCTCGGTGTGAGACCGGGTGCGTCCTTCCTACCAGGTCACACTCAAGTAACGGTCCAGGAAAGGTGCGCCAACCTTTCTCCACCCAACACAGAGATTTTCAAACGACCTCAAACACAGCTTCTCTCCTCAACACAGAAAATGAGCTGTTATCTGCAGGATTTTTTATTATTCTCATTCATATAGATGAGCAGCCACTTGTGCCCAAATGAATCAGACAGTTGAATGACTCACTGCCACCAAAGTAAACCACTCACTCACATAAGATGAGCAGACCTACTCTTAGTTAACACTTTATCAAAATGTTTAAGCCCTTGTGACTATTTAACCCGTTCACCTACTCAGGATGACCGGTGTTACTCCAATTTATGGTGTCACCTATGCCGGATGACCTAACTTTTTTACCTGATTGACCCTACCTAATTTTGGCATCACCACAACACAGGATGATGCCCTTACCTGCCCGTTCAGTCCTCTGGAATTTTAGCTCTCCAAAGCGTTATCCACAGGATTTATATATATTTAGCCCCCTAGGTATTACACTTCCTCAACACACCTGGACTTCTACTACGCTTTCCTAAGCGACCTGTCAATTCTGCCCTATTTTTTCTGTTACACTTTCTCAACACAGAGAAAGGAGCGGTATTACACAGGATTTCTGCCTTCCTAAGCAGCCTATAAACGATACACTTTCGCTACACGTTCATAGCGGTATTCGAAGGACTTAACATGTTATTGTCTGATCACTCAACCAGATGGACAGCCGCCCGTGTCGAAATGACCCAGACAGAGCGATCAGCAAAATGAATCAAATGAATCGACCGAATCGAACAGACGCATCAGATGAGCAACCGAGTGACCCCAGACGATTGAACGCACGAGTTGAGCAGTCGAATCAAACAGATCAATCAGACTGTCCAACTCAGCAACCCGAATGAGACAGATTAATCATCCAACCTGACCACAATCTATCAAATCTCAATGGATTAAACAGAATTTGTAGCAGGATGAACAATTGAATCAGATGTTTTGAAAAGAAAACGGTTCAGACGAACAACCGAGTGTCATTGACAAGTATAGGACGCGTCAAACCGTCGGTTTAGTCAAACAGATGCATTCATACTGACCAAATGATCAACTCAACCGAGACAGATAACCCACCCCACTCAACCACAATGACTGACCTACCCCAACCCAGGCAAACCTATTTATACTATTTTCTACTTATTGCAACCCTCGAGGCTTTTTTATCATTTAGCATGTATTTTAAATTCAAAAGCTCCCAGTGTCTAATTTTCTGGTTCTTATATTTGGAGAGACCTACTAGGTTTTTCTGCAGATGTTGCCGAGCCCCAGATCGAACCACACAAACGTTATACTATATGAGTAAGAACTTGGCTTACCTCTTAAAAGCGGCCGCTTTTGTTTGTATGGTCCGTCCAAGCCGTTTCACAACCGCAGATGTACACCGTCTCTGATCCCTATTTTTAAACTTCTGGACAAGCTCGCCAATTAAGTCGTAGAAACATTTGACTAAGAGATAATCTACTCAAATAAATATCTCTCAAGACACAGGAGCCTGTGAATTCAAGAGTTAGACTTTATTGCATAATAAAGCCTGAATTTTTTCTCCATGGAGGAACTGTCTCCCTCTGGCTAAGAGATCTCTTATATAGACACATATGGAAAAAACATGCATACAGTCCTAACTTTTTTTTAGTTCTGCACTCTGCACCACCCCTCTTTTTCAACGTCCAGCTGTTACACATTATCCACTCCAAAATGTCATAAATGCTTTTTTCCATATGAAACCTCTCATTCTATCATTCTATTGGCTGCGTGGCTTAGGCCCCTTCTTAAAACACTAATGTACTGCACACTGTTTAAGAGCCTCTGTGAAATAACACATGCATTCATTTAAAACATAGCATATACTTAATGTCTATATTTCTTATTTAAGCATGTTTCTGAATTATACAATATCAAACATGTTTATTACATTTTACCTTTGGCATCTCCCTACATGTGCCATAATGATACATAAAATAATCCTATAGCCAGTATTTAGACCTTTTTGAATAATTTAAGTGTAAGGGAATTGAGACAGCTTGTGAGATGAGGCATTGTCCAATGATGGTACCGGCTAGCAGCCATTTGCACCGCGGAGCAGTGAACAAGAAACTATGAAATCTGGAATTTACATTTCACCCCCTCCCCCAAATCAGTCTAAAATGGATGTCATGTTGTGATCAGTTTGTGTGCACGTCTGTCTGTCTAGCTAATCTGCCTCGCAAAATGGGCACCGTACTGCCCCAGACTGGAAGTGGAGGAAACATGTATGAAGCCAGAGGTTGTGGCTGAACTAGATTTAATGATTTATTGATCACTGGTTAGATCGCAGTTTGCGTCGCTATCAGAACCATGTAGCGGACTATGGATGTAGCTTCAGAGGTGGGACATATGCTGCTAGGAGGTACCTCATTGAACCATTCGTCATCTCGCAAACTGTTGCTATGGAATGCCCTTAAACCTTGCTTCATTAGTTAATTAAAAGGTATAATGTTGGGCTGGCGTAGCCTACTTGAGATACTGCTGTTATTAGTTATGGCACTGGTCAATCATGTATGTTAATGTGAAGTATTCCCTCCAGGAACACAACAGCTATCGAGGCCTTACCGGCCGGCCGTTTGTACTGTGCCTTTATTTTTAGTTGGATAATTATAAAACAAAACAGTATTGAAGTTTGTCTTCAACCATAGTTCCTGCATTCTGACAGATGCGTCGTAGTGACAATAACATAGCTGCAGGGAATTCCTCAATTTGTGAACTAGGCCTAAATTACTTCTGTATGAGTGGAGAGAAATACCCCCCCAGAAATTATCCTCACTGCATAGGGAATAGGGTGCCATTTTGGAAAGCAGACATATTCCTGTGGTGATCTACTGTATGTGGAGGAAGATACCTGGTATTCCTTAGCCCTTCATTAGTTGAATCTGCTCTGATTAGGTAGTCCTGGAATACATCTGATAAGTGGAATGGCTGTGGTACTTGGTGAGGTTAGGGGAACACTGCACTCCCCTACACTCTGAAGGACTCACTGAATTTGTCTTGATGGTTTCTCTTTGTCTGTCTCAGGAGACTCACCATGGCCATGTTGACCATTCTTCTGCTTCTCAGTGCTGCCTTTGCTCTGGGAGACGCAAGTAACAGTCCACTTTACATGATTCATTCTGTATTTGTTTTGTTGTAGCAGAGGTGACTGACTGATATACTAATAATATTGTAGATATGTCTCGACTAGCCTTTAAAGCCGGCTGCAACTTCTCTTTACAGTTTCATCAGGAAACCGCTTGTGTCCCCCCGGTTGGACTGACTATGGATCACGCTGCTTCATGTTTGTCAAGACTGCAAGGACCTGGCCTGAAGCAGAGGCATCATGCTTACTATCTACTGTGAATTAAGCAAAATAATGTTCAATTGAAATCATCTCTTTTCTTTGACATTACCTTAGAAGTTATATTTTCTATACTGGCAACACATGCCTCATGTAAAATACTGAACTTCCTTTTTAATCATTATGAAATGCGTTTGTCCCTTTCTACTGCTTTCTTTAGCGGCATTGTATGTCCCTTGGAGCAAACCTGGCGTCTGTGCATAGCTCAAAGGAGAATACATTTCTACAGGATGTGGTGTCTTCCAAGACTGGCAGTTTCACTGCTACCTGGCTTGGAGGATTTGATACTATTCCGGGACTGGTGGGAAAGGTACCCAGTTATCATACTTAAGTCAGCGCGACAATGCCTTAATAGAAAATGATCGAAGTGACAGTCACCCAGTAACATTCTGCTGTTTTCATGTTATCCAGAGCGTTGGTGAATGCAACTATGGTGCTGCCAACAATTTACACTATTTTTCAGACATTTACTTTTACAGGCCATATTCAACGGGTGTTGCGCCTTCGTAAATTATTCAGCTGTCGCAGTGACAGTCTATTGAAATGGTTACATGTGGAGTGTCTTAAAACATGTAGCTAATTTAAACAATGAACCATAATCCCAACTCATGATGTTACTACCATGCATGAATCTGCAGGTAGCTAACCAACCAGGTTCACTGCTAGCTAGGTAGCTAACAGTACACTTCAACTTCAAATGAAAACGACTGTCAAAATTAGTAACGTGTCATATCTGAAAATGTAGCTAGCTACATATCTTAACCGTATACATTGCTTGACGCTTCACCCTATCACGGATGCCATGGTTGCCCTTAGTTTGAAGATGTAATCTGGAGACGGGTGTTTTCTCATCTCCTTAGCTATCATACTCTAATTCCACTGATTTTAAAACTTTGTCCTCCAGAAAGTGGAGAGCAACACTTATGTAGTTGAACTACGCAATATAAATAAAAAGTTGCATTAGACAGGATTACCTACACATACTGACCAGCTCAAATAGACAGAAGCGTGCTATATGGCAGACCAATCCGAACTCCTCTCGGCATCTCGAGCTCACTCCTTATCTCAGCCAATCATGGCTAGCAGGCATGTTGCTGTCTTTTTCTGTGGCTAAACCAACTAGGCTCTTTTATTTGCATTTACAGATGGCATTCAAGTTTGTTATTAAGGCACATCTAAGTTCGTGTTCCGGAAGGTATTTCTGCCAAAAACCACTGATTTATAAAAACATAATAGCTGATTTGTGACATCACAGGGTAGGATTAAAATTGACCAAAACAGTTTCTAGCCAGAGTATTTTCTTGCGCCTCATGTCTCCGCGAATCTGTTTGCAAATCATTGTTTGAACTTTTGATGTCATCGGGTAACGTTTGAGCTTTATATATATTTTTGTAAAAAACGTCGATGCGTTTTCACATGTTGAGCAGCAGATGATGTTAACAACGTTGACGTGGTGAATTTAAAATTTACTGAAGTAGCAAAATATCATTTTAAATAAGAGTTCCTGGACAGCCAGGGGCACACTCCATGTACCATCTATTAATGCAGTATTTGTGTTTGGTGATGGCAGCAGCTTTGGCGTCCATTCAGATGTGACACGTTTTGAATTAGATTTGACCAACATTGCACAACTGTTAGGTCAATCCATTGTTTTGGTAAAAAGTGCTCTACTGCAGTAAGTTTGGGAGTTATTGATTGATGCCACTGCAGTGTCCATTAACACATGCTGGGTTATAGTGGGGTAGTATTGTAGGAAAGATCAGTATTCACTAACACACTGGGTATAGTGTCTAGAACCAAAAACGGTTCTTCGGCTGTCCCCATAGGAGAACCCTTTGAATAACACTTTTCCACAGAGGGATAGTGGTCTACCTGGATCCATAAAGGGTTCTGCTATGGGGACAGCCACGGAGCCCTTTTGGAAACCCATTTTCTAAGAGCGTAGATGGATCAGTATCCATTAACACAGTGGGATTTCTTTCATTCTGAGACCTCACTACTTCCCCACAGGACAGGCTATGGTTCTGGAGTGATGGAGCTAACTTTGATTACCAGAACTGGAATCAAGGAGAGCCCAACAACAATGGTGGCAGAGAGCCATGTATTGTGATGAACTTTGGAGGTACAGTAAGCCCACTATCACGTTCAACTTTATTCATAGTCCATTTAACAAATCTCACACTATATTCTGTTTACATCGGTGTTAATTTCTGTCCCGTGTTTCCTCTGAAGGTGAACACGGCTGGAACGATCTAGAATGTGGAAACGTATTGCCCTCTGTGTGCTCCCGGTGAACCAGTTAAATCAGCAAAACATCAGATGAAACCAAAAATGCTACTCTATATTGGCAGCATCCTAACTGAACTTTTTATGATTAAATCAAATACTTCAGAGATTATTTGTTGGTCATCAATGTTGAGTAATGATTTTGTGGTTTGTCAATAAAACTGGTGTACATGTTACTTTGTCTCATGGGTTATTAAACATGAATGTTAACAAGGGGGCACGCTCCATAGATAAGCTTCCCCTAAAGTGATTTGAACCTGACAATTAAATAATTACTCCTGTCTCAGAATCATGACAGTTGGGACAATCCTTGTCCGTTAGGAACACGTCATTTTTTTTTTTTGTGGTTGAGTGTAAAATGATTTTCATTTTATATTACATGTAGGGAAAATATTTGCTGTTGGAATTCTTTAAAATATTATTTATTTGCATGTCGGCGCTGTCTGGAGCAAGGTATCCCAATTCCATATGCTCCCAAAAAGTATTACTGGGACATTCTGACTGAAATATCGTTAGTTTCTGACTTTAAAGAATCTTTCTGAAACTGATTCCTAAAAAATGTCAGGCTATTTGGTCAACTCTGTCATTAGTCTAAAATCCTAAATGGCGCAGGATCAGTTACACCATAAGAACCCCTTCATGTGCTCACATAAGAGACCTTGGTCTCAGGACTCCCTGATAAAATAAAGGTTAATTAAAATCAGTAGTTAAACAAGGCCACTCACGGTCTGGGAAGTTTAATACTTTTGATAGATCTGAACAAATCATTTGGAAATCACCAAGGTCGCAACCAGAAACTGTCAACTACATTTCCCTGATTTAAGATTGGATTTGAATGTTTATTTTCGTTAGGTTTTAGTCATAAAGCAACAAACTACATTGCTACTTTGAATAGCACTTAAATGAGATGTTATTGTTTAGAGATGGTTCATTCCTATAGCCTGTATACACACTTTACCAGGAGATGTTATTGTTTAGAGATGGTTAATTCCTATAGCCTCTATACACACTTTACCAGTAGATGTTATTGGTTAGAGATGGTTCATTCCTATAGCCTGTATACACACTTTACCAGTAGATGTTATTGGTTAGAGATGGTTCATTCCTATAGCCTGTATACACACTTTACCAGGAGATGTTATTGTTTAGAGATGGTTCATTCCTATAGCCTGCATACACACTTTACCAGGATATGTTATTGTTTAGAGATGGTTAATTCCTATAGCCTCTATACACACTTTACCAGTAGATGTTATTGGTTAGAGATGGTTCATTCCTATAGCCTGTATACACACTTTACCAGTAGATGTTATTGTTTAGAGATGGTTCATTCCTATAGCCTGTATACACACTTTACCAGTAGATGTTATTGGTTAGAGATGGTTCCTTCCTATAGCCTGTATACACACTTTACCAGTAGATGTTATTGGTTAGAGATGGTTCAATCCTATAGCCTGTATACACACTTTACCAGGAGATGTTATTGTTTAGAGATGGTTCATTCCTATAGCCTGTATACACACTTTACCGCTGCGTTTTCATAGTTCACGCAAACTGTTAAGCCATGGCGAGAAATTCTAGATGTTTCATAGATTGTCCTCGGCGCTCCCGCATGCGCAGTAGGATTTATGACTCTGTGGCACCAGACACAGATCAGATGAGATCTCCAGTCCGGAGAGAGAGGGACATACATCTCGCCTGTCTGAATTAGTTCTCTCTCTTTCCAGCTAGATGTTTATATGTATACTGATGTAAATGTGCATGCTGTTATGTGAATATCCCTGTATAGATGCTATTCCATGTATTCCTGTGTAGATATTTTTATTGCTTAGCTTACAACATTGTATATTTGTCCTTACCTTTCAGAACCACAAGTCCATCCTATGGAAACTGAAGATGTCTGTGTTAGTGTGAATACTATAGTGTGTGGTGGTGATGTAGATGATAAACCTTAATGCTTTCTTTTTTCTTTTCCATATTAGGTCTAATCTCTGAGGAGCTACCCAGGAAAGGGCTGAAAATAGCCCATATTAATATATGTAGCCTTAGAAACAAGGTTCATAAAACCAATGACTTGCTACCGTCAGAAAACATTAATATATTGGCCATTTCTGAGACTCACTTAGATAATTCCTTTTAACAAACTATAGTTTTGGCAAGTCGGTTAGGACATCTACTTTGTGCATGACACCAGTCATTTTTCCAACAATTGTTTACAGACAGATTATTTCACTTATAATTCACTGTATCACAATTCCAGTGGGTCAGAAGTTTACATACACTAAGTTGACTGTGCCTTTAAACAGCTTGGAAAATTCCAGAAAATGATGTCATGGCTTTGGAAGCTTCTGATAGGCTAATTGACATCATTTGAGTCAATTGGAGTTGTACCTGTGGATGTATTTCAAGGGCAACCTTCAAACTCAGTGCCTCTTTGCTTGACATCATGGGAAAATCAGAAGAAATCAGCCAAGACCTCAGAAAAAGAATTGTAGACCTCCATAAGTCTGGTTCATCCTTGGGATCAATTTCCAAACGCCTGAAGGTACCACGTTCATCTGTACAAACAATAGTACGCAAGTATAAACACCATGGGACCACGCAACCGTCATACCGCTCAGGAAGGAGACGCGTTCTGTCTCCTAGAGATTAACGTACTTTGGTGCAAAAAGTGCAAATCAATCCCAGAACAACCGCAAAGGACCTTGTGAAGATGCTGGAGGAAACAGATACAAAAGTATCTATATCCACAGTAAAACAAGTCCTATATCGACATAACCCGAAAGGCCCCTCAGCAAGGAAGACGCCACTGCTCCAAAACTGCCATAAAAAAGCCAGACTATGGTTTGCAACTGCACATGTGGAAATAGATCGTACTTTTTTGAGAAATGTCCTCTGGTCTGATGAAACAAAAATAGAACTGTTTGGCCATAATGACCATCGTTATGTTTGGAGGAAAAAGGGGGTTGCTTGCAAGCCGAAGAACACCATCCCAACCGTGAAGCATGGGGGTGGCAGCATCATGCTGTGGGGGTGCTTTGCAGCAGGAGGGACTGGTGCACTTCACAAAATAGATGGCATCATGAGGAAGGAAAATTATGTGGATATATTGAAGCAACATCTCAAGACATCAGTCAGGAAGTTAAAGCTTGCCGCAAATGGCTTTTCCAAATGGACAATGACCCCAAGCATACTTCCAAAGTTGTGGCAAAATGTCTTAAGGACAACAAAGTCAAGGTACTGGAGTGGCCATCACAAAGCCCTGACCTCAATCCTATAGAAAATGTTTGGGCAGAACTGAAAAAGAGTGTGCGAGCAATGAGGCCTACAAACCTGACTCAGTTACACCAGCTCTGTCAGGAGGAATGGGCCAAAATTCACCCAACTTATTGTGGGAAGCTTGTGGAAGGCTACCTGAAACATTTGACCCAAGTTAAACAATTTAAAGACAATGCTACCAAATACAAATTGAGTGTATGTAAACTTCTGACCCACTGGGAATGTGATGAAATAAATAAAAGCTGAAATAAATCATTCTCTCTACTATTATTCTGACATTTCACATTCTTAAATTAAAGTGGTGATCCTAACTGACCTAAGACAGGGAATTTTTACTAGGATTAAATGTCAGGAATTGTGAAAAACTGAGTTTAAATGTATTTGGCTAAGGTGTCTGAAAACTTCCGACTTCAACTGAACATAAGATCCCTTTCCAGTTAAAATTCAATATTTGCCAGTTTAAGACTTTTAAAAACTTTTTGGGAGAGTTTGAAATTGGGATCCCTTGCTCCGGACATCGGCATTTCTGGGCACGGAGCCGAAATAAATGCATAATATTAAAATGATTGTCCCGACTTTCATTAATCCCTGATAGACAGGAGTAATTATATAATTTTGGCAAGTTCAATTCAATTTACTTTAGCCTATTGAGCGCGCCTCCTTGTTAAGGATCGGACACTTTTTTTCAATTTTCGCCTAAAATGACATACCCAAATCTAACTGCCTGTAGCTCAGGACATGAAGCAAGCATATGCATATTCTTGATACCAATTAAAAGGAAATACTTTGAAGTTTGTGGGAATGTGAAATTAATGTAGGAGAATATAACACATTAGATCTGATAAAAGATATTACAAACATTTTGTTCGATCAATATATTATTGCACTTTAGGCGCTATTTAGATTTTGGCCACTAGATGGCGGCAGTGTGTGTGCAAAGTTTCAGATTGATCCAGTGAAGCTTTGCAATACTGGACTATTTTGTATAAAGTCTGCCGAATTGGTCAATTGATACATTTTCAAGTACATACCTATAGAGAACATACATAAATGATATGGTAATACAAAATATAAGTTTACACACTCCCAGGAATGTCATACATGATGGATCATTAGCTTATACACTAACTTTCACACATCTAGATGGCCGGGCGGGGTGGGTTTGGAGCCAGAGACAGCAGGGGTTCAAACTGTAGAAGCCAGTTCCTATATTTGAATATAAAAATTGATTTTATCAAACAAAACTATGCTACATTTTATCTCAAGGACCCGTAGGATGACAAATCAGAGCAAGATAACTGAATGTAAGTACATTATTTACCTTCAGAGGTGAATGTATCAAACCAGTTGCCGTGATAAGTGTTGTTGTCGTGCACTCTCCTCAAACAATAGCATGGTATTTTTTCACTGTAATAGCTGCTGTAAATTGGACAGTGCAGTTAGATTAACAAGAATGTAAGCTTTCTGCCCATATAAGACATGTCTATGTCCTGGAATGTTTGCTGTTACTTATAACAGTCATGCTAATCACATTAGCGCACGTTAGCTCAACCGTCCCGCATAAGGGAAACCGATCCCATAGAGGTTAACATTCATGTTGTTTGTGGAGTAATAAAACCTTTTGGGTTATAAAATACATTTATTCTCTCAAAGGATTGGACAATTAAAGGATTGGACAATTATGGCAGTTTAAAAACAACTCATGAGACAAAATAATGTGTACACCTGTTTTATTGACAACAAACCACAAAATCATTACTCAACATTTATGACCAACAAATAACTAATACTCATTTTACAGCAACAAATAATCTCCACAAAGTATTTGACTTTACCATAACAAGTTTTCAGTTAGGATGCTGACAGTATGGAGTAGCATTTTGGGTTTCAGGTGATGTTTTGCTGATTTAACGGGTTAAGCACATTTTACATTACATTTTAGTCATTTAGCAGACGCTCTTATCCAGAGCGACTTACATATTTTTTTATACTGGCCCCCTGTGGGAATCGAACCCACAACCCTGGCGTTGCAAACGCCATGCTCTATCAACTGAGCTACATCCCTGCCGGCCATTCCCTCCCCTACCCTGGACGACGCTGGGCCAATTGTGCGCCGCCTCATGGGTCTCCCGGTCACGGCCGGCTACGACAGAGCCTGGATTCGAACCAGGATCTCTATTCGCCGCCCAAGCACACCGAGGGCAATCTGTTTCCACATGCTAGATCGTTCCAGCCTTCTCCACCTTCAGAGGAAACACGGAACAGAAATTAACTCAGATGTAGTGTGTGTATCAGACTTATTTGTTGAAGTGGGCTGTGAATAAAGTTTAATTTGATGACTGGATAGTGAATGATAGTGGGCTTACTGTACCTCCAGAGTTCATCATAATACATGGCTCGCTGCCACCACTGTTATTGGGCTCTCCTTGATTCCAGTTCTGGTAATCAAACTCGGAACCATCACTCCAGAACCATAGCCTGTCCTGTGGGGAAGAAGTGAGGTCTCAGAATGAAAGAAATCCCACTGTGTTAGTGAATACTGATCTATCTATCCTACAATACTAGCCCACTATACCCCGTGTGTTAGTAAATACTGATCTATCCTACAATATGTGCTTCCATTAAGTATTAACTCTGGGGTGTGAAGACATGCAATCAATGAAAAATATATATAAATTATTGATTTTGAAAATGTTGTATAATATTTATTTAAATTTGATCATGTAGATGGGTAGGAAAGAAATCCAATGTAATCTCTTTTTAGATTTAAATTTAAGGCAGCAAAATGTGAAGACTGTGCAAGGGGTGTGTAGACGTTCACTAGCGACTGTATCAAGAGAATGCGCCATCATTCCTACGGCTTCTGAGCTGGCGGACTCACTAAACACAAATTCTGAATTTCTACATGGTACATATGTCAACAACTGTGAAAACAGCGCATTTCTACATTTTGTAGAAATAAATAGGAAGCTAAAAAGTTATACCCGATGACATCTTCAACAGTTTCAAACACAGATTCGCGGAGACGTGGGGAACAAGAAAACTCCCTCCCTCTGGCCAAAAACTCGATGAAGGTTTGGAAAACCCCTGTTTTGGTTACTTTTAATCCTACCATGTGTAGAATTTTACTGGGTGACTTTCACTTGAGTCATTTTCTATTAAGGTATCTTAGCTGTGACTCAAGTATGATAATTGGGTACCTCTTTCAGTATTTCTTTAGGATCTTCAAACCCTCCAATCCAGGTAGGAGTGAATTCGCCAGTCTCGGAAAACACCAGCTCCTTTAGATATTGCGCCCCATCAGAGCTATGCACAGACGCCAGGTTAAATCCAAGGGAAATACAATGCCGCTAGAGAAAGCAGCAGAGAGGGACAAAAGCGTTTCATAATGTAAGTATTAGTCAAGTTGTCCAGTCTTTGTGAGAATTTGTTTTCTGGACTCACACTATCAAATATTGTCCGTCGCAACTAATGCTCTTTTCAACAGGCTCTTAGAGGTGTTAGTTTATCTCTGTCTTGACCCGTGTCCTTTGGGTTCCATTATACAGGTGTCCTGACTCCACACATGAAATAAATATTCCAAACTTATAGAACATCCCAATTAAACAATAACTTAAAGGGGAGGTTCAGTAATTTACATGAGGTATGCAGTGCCTGTAAAAAAAAAAGAAGCCAAATCATCTTCACGTTAACGTCAATTCAAGAAAGCGAGTTGATTTTAATTGAACTTCACCCTTTAAATTCACAGTAGAGGGTAAGCATGATACAGTACCTCTGCTTCTGCCCATGTCCTTGCTGTCTTGATAAACGTGAAGAATGGTCCTCGTACATCTGTAAGGAGAAGACTACCGACTTTAAAGGAGAGACTGACAAATCACCTTGCATCATAAATAATTACTCAATATTATTTTTATATCAGTCAACACACACCTCTGCTACATTTAAAATACAGAAAGAATGAATAATGTAAAGTTTGAGGTGGACTCTCGTACTTGCGTCTCCCAAAGCAAAGGCAGCGCTGAGAAGCAGAAGAATGGTCAACATGGCCATGGTGATAGTCTCCTGAGAGAGGGAGAGACACACAAACAGACAAAGAGAGTGAGAGAGAGAATCAGTCAAGACCAATTCAGTGAATACTTCAGAGTGTAGGGCCTCCTGTAGCTCAGTTGGTAGAACATGGCGCTTGCAATGCCAGGGTTGTGGGTTCGATTCCCACGGGGGGCCAGTATTAAAAATGTATGCACTAACTAACTGTAAGTCGCTCTGGATAAGAGCGTCTGCTAAATGACTGAAATGCAGTGCAGTGTTCCCCTAACCTTTCCTCAAGTACCCTCAGCCATTCCACTTATCAGAGGTACTATCACATTAGATTTTACCAATGAAGGGCTAAGGAATACCTGGTATCATCTTCCACCACATACAATAGATTAACCTAGTACAAAGGAATATGTATGCTTTCCAAATGTTACCTTATTCCCTATGTAGTGCACTACCTTTGACCAGGGTCCCCAGTACACTACATAGGGAATAGCCCACGGCCACAAAGCTAATATGGGCCCTGGTCAAAAGAAGCACACTACAAAAGGAAAAGGGTGCTATTTGGGATGCAGACAGATACAGTTTTAAATGCACAGATGTTAAGATCTCACCTTCACAAATCTTCAGTTGTAGCTTCACTTCTTCAGAGATCTTCAAAGGTCTTCACTGGGTCTCTCTCTCTCTCTCTGTCCTGCCTGTGAGTTGAGTTCTACCTCTCCCTCCTCTCCCTTTTAAGGACCAGTCCAGTCAGACCCCTCCCTCTCTCTCTTTCTGTCCAGCCCAACACCTGCTGGACCTGTCCGATAGCTACCTGTTTGACAGGGTTGGGTTCAATTCAAAGTGAAGGTAGTCATTTATATTTAAAAATGGAGCTACTTTTGTAACACATGTTGGGTCACAATATGGTTGTGGAGATTATCTTGAGCACTGGTGTCTAACTGAATGTTTTACTTAATTCTACCTAATTGGTGCTGATGAAGACTTAGTCTAAAGGGCATTATAGTGGCTTGGAAACACGATGACATTTCAGAAGGAGTCAAATAATGAGTAGGAAAACGTTTCATCATCATTGTGATGTCACCAGATAGACTTTAGATTCAGTATAACTTTAGCTAGCTAGCGCTGGAATTTTAAACTTTCATTTGAATTAACTGTCTTCAATTTGAATTAACTGCCAACCCTGCTGTCTGTCTGTTAGTTCGTTCTGAACTGTATTCACCCCAAACCACTGCATCAGAGATGGGCCACTTCACCCCTTAGGGGCCTACCAAGGGCATGTCCCAAATGGCTCCCTATCCCGTATGATATAGTGCACTACTTTTGAACAGGGCCCATATGACTGTGGTCAAAAGTAGTGCACTATAAAGAGAGGAGGGTGTGATTTGGAACGCTAACCATGTAATTGAGCACATGTATTACACTGTCTTCTGTTGCTGTTTGTAACCTCATTTTACAATCAATTTAAAGAATCTACTTGGTTTTTTTCCCAGCGTGTCGTGGTCTTTGCATTTACAAGACAATAATTTCCAGCACCCTTAAGACCGTTGAAAATGCAAAAATAGGAGAGGAGAGGAGAGGAGAGGAGAGGAGAGGAGAGGAGAGGAGAGGAGAGGAGAGGAGAGGAGAGGAGAGGAGAGGAGAGGAGAGGAGAGGAGAGGAGAGGAGAGGAGAGGAGAGGAGAGGGTGATTTAGCCTTCTGTTTCCCATCAGACACAGCATGTCCCACCACTCCCAATGATTCTTAGCTAGCGGTGGCTAATGTTAGCGGAGGTTTGTAGTAGGTCTTTACATCATCGTAGTGCAAAAGGATTGTGCAAACTGCCAAAAAATACCATAAACCTCATAATCTCACAGTGTGATTTAATTTTAAACTTTATAAGGAGGTAATTACTTAACTAGAGTTTAGTAAACTGAGCAACACATAAACAGTCACCTCTAAAGGCGTTATACTGTTTGTCTAATTTAGCTCTGCCATTTCCTGGTGTCACGGTTTCGGCCGAGGCTGCTCCTCCTCCTGGTTCGGGCAGGCTTCGGCGATCGCCGTCCCCGGAGTACTAGCTGCCACCGCTCAATGTTTCGTCATGTATCACCTGTGTCCATTTGTGTGTTGATTGCGTGTGTTATAAGTTCCTTGTTTTGTTCTAGTATGATTGTGTGATGTTATTTACTGCCACAGTGTCGGAGCTACGTCTTTGCTTCCTGTTTTGTTTTGTGTTTTAGTGTTTACGCGTGTGCGTAATTCTCCCTCGCCTCTTTGTGTTTTGAGGTCGGAGGTTTTCCATTTTTTCTTTGGACTATTAAAATACTGTTGGACTTAACCTCAGTGTCCTGCGCCTGACTCCTCCACCACATCCACGTCGGTTTAGTGACACCTGGTTCCATTTCCATGGTTTTTAAGATTCTAAAATATCCTCCTGATTTCAGTTAATGTGACAAAACAAGCAATGGAGAGTGTAGAGAATCGTTGTACCATCTAAACCTCTGTAAAATATATTCTCAATAACCAAAAAATTCTCAGGTGTTTGAAGCTTAAGTTAAAAATAAACCATATTGCACATAGAGCAGGTCAACTACTTATCAGACTCACTTTCCATGGGAATGACAGATCTATAACTTGACTATCTATCTGAAATGAGACCAGTCGTACAGCAAACTACATAATGGACCTATAAAATAAAACGTTATATAACTTGCATTATCCAGGTTTCTAATAAGCATCAATAAAAGAGACATTCCTAGCATCACACCCTGTAAGGCTGCTGGTCCAGTCCAGCCAGCACAGAACGTTGAAATGGAACAGGAATGTCTGTCATTCTAATTCTACAACGTCTCCATTATATTACAGGTGGGGTGAAAGGTCAATGTCTTAAGGCTGAAGGGGAGATATGTAGTAGGACCAGGGTTGTGTTGTTAGGAGAGGGGGAGGGGAGAAGAGGAGAGGAGAGGAGAGGAGAGGAGAGGAGGAGATGAGAGGAGAGGAGGAGGGGTGATGGGTCAATGTCTTAAGGCTGAAGTATTGGAGGAGAGATATGCAGTAGGACCAGCAGCACTCCTTTGTGAGGAGATGAGGGGATGAGAGGAGGAGAAAAGGGGGTAGAGAGTGAATAGCTAGCATGCCTTTCTTTGTGAAGGTGAAGCCTCTCTCTCACCACACCCAGACGTAAACATGACTTTCAGTATTTCTGGAAGAACAGGACAATGGAATAGATGGATGGAATCTAAAGTGAGGTGGGATGAGAAAAGAAAATAGGAGATGAATGTGAGGAGGACAAGAGGAGAGGGGAGAGGAGAGAGAGAAGAGAGAGAAGAGGAGAGTGGAGAGGGGAGAGAAAAGAGAGAGGAGAGGGGAGAGAAAAGAGAGAGTGGAGAGGGGAGAGAGAGAGCGAAGAGAGGGAGGAGAGAGAGGAGAGTGGAGAGAAAAGAGAGAGAGGAGAGGGGAGAGGAGAAGGGAGAAAAGAGAGACCCTTCCCTAATTGGAGTAAACTAGTGAACAACAATGCTTAGGCCTTTACTTCCAGCTTATACGTACTATATACATTTTATGGACAGTCAATTTTACAATAATTCAATTTTGTTTGTTTTTACTCCTGAACTTCCTCTACCCTCAACCTCTCCGATCATTTTCATGATGTCCATCCGGTTTGCTTCTATATTTCATATCTTTCACAAAAGCTCTCAAACTATAACCTATATATACAGTGGGGGAAAAAAGTATTTAGTCAAATCAAATCAAATCAAATCAAATTTTATTGGTCACATGCGCCGAATACAACAGGTGCAGACATTACAGTGAAATGCTTACTTACAGCCCTTAACCAACAGTGCATTTATTTTAAACAAAAAAGTAAGAATAAAACAACAACAAAAAAGTGTTGAGAAAAAAAGAGCAGAAGTAAAAATAAAGTGACAGTAGGGAGGCTATATATACAATAGAATAAAGTGACAGTAGGGAGGCTATATATACAGGGGGGTACCGTTACATAGTCAATGTGCGGGGGCACCGGCTAGTTGAGGTAGTTGAGGTAATATGTACATGTGGGTAGAGTTAAAGTGACTATGCATAAATACTTAACAGAGTAGCAGCAGCGTAAAAAGTATGGGGTGGGGGGGCAGTGCAAATAGTCCGGGTAGCCATGATTAGCTGTTCAGGAGTCTTATGGCTTGGGGTAGAAGCTGTTGAGAAGTCTTTTGGACCTAGACTTGGCACTCCGGTACCGCTTGCCGTGCGGTAGCAGAGAGAACAGTCTATGACTAGGGTGACTGGAGTCTTTGACAATTTTGAGGGCCTTCCTCTGACACCGCCTGGTATAGAGGTCCTGGATGGCAGGGAGCTTTGCCCCTGTGATGTACTGGGCCGTACGCACTACCCTCTGTAGTGCCTTGCGGTCAGAGGCCAAGCAGTTGCCATACCAGGCGGTGATGCAACCAGTCAGGATGCTCTCGATGGTGCAGCTGTAGAATTTTTTGAGGATCTGAGGACCCATGCCAAATCTTTTTAGTCTCCTGAGGGGGAATAGGCTTTGTCGTGCCCTCTTCACGACTGTCTTGGTGTGTTTGGACCATGATAGTTTGTTGGTGATGTGGACACCAAGGAACTTGAAGCTCTCAACCTGTTCCACTACAGCCCCGTCGATGAGAATGGGGGCGTGCTCAGTCCTCTTTTTTTTCCTGTAGTCCACAATCATCTCCTTTGTCTTGGTCACGTTGAGGGAGAGGTTGTTGTCCTGGCACCACACGGCCAGATCTCTGACCTCCTCCCTATAGGCTGTCTCATCGTTGTCGGTGATCAGGCCTACCACTGTTGTGTCGTCGGCAAACTTAATGATGGTGTTGGAGTCGTGCCTGGCCATGCAGTCATGGGTGAACAGAGAGTACAGGAGGGGACTGAGCACGCACCCTGAGGGGCCCCCGTGTTGAGGATCAGTGTGGCAGATGTGTTGTTACCTACCCTTACCACCTGGGGCGGCCCCGTCAGGAAGTCCAGGATCCAGTTGCAGAGGGAGGTGTTTAGTCCCAGTATCCTTAGCTTAGTGATGAGCTTTGAGGGCACTATGGTGTTGAATGCTGAGCTGTAGTCAATGAATAGCATTCTCACGTAGGTGTTCCTCTTGTCCAGGTGGGAAAGGGCAGTGTGGAGTGCGATAGAGATTGCATCATCTGTGGATCTGTTGGGGCGGTATGCAAATTGGAGTGGGTCTAGGGTTTCTGGGATTATGCTGTTGATGTGAGCCATGACCAGTCTTTCAAAGCACTTCATGGCTACAGACGTCAGTGCCACGGGTCGGTAGTCATTTAGGCAGGTTATCTTAGAGTTCTTGGGCACGGGGACTATGGTGGTCTGCTTGAAACATGTTGGTATTACAGACTCAGTCAGGGACATGTTGAAAATGTCAGTGAAGACACTTGCCAGTTGGTCAGCACATGCTCGGAGTACACGTCCTGGTAATCCGTCTGGCCCTGCGGCCTTGTGAATGTTGACCTGCTTAAAAGTCTTACTCACATCGGCTACGGAGAGCGTGATCACATAGTCGTCCGGAACAGCTGGTGCTCTCATGCATGCTTCAGTGTTGCTTGCCTCGAGGCGAGCATAGAAGTGGTTTAGCTCGTCTGGTAGGCTTGTGTCACTGGGCAGCTCGCGGCTGTGCCTTCCCTTTGTAGTCTGTAATAGTTTTCAAGCCCTGCCACATCCGGCGAGCGTCAGAGCCAGTGTAGTATGATTCAATCTTAGACCTGTATTGACTCTTTGCCTGTTTGATGGTTCGTCGGAGGTCATAGCGGGATTTCTTATAAGCGTCCGGGTTAGAGTCCCGTTCCTTGAAAGCGGCAGCTCTACCCTTTAGCTCAGTGCGGATGTTTCCTGTAATCCATGGCTTCTGGTTGGGGTATGTACGTACGGTCACTGTGGGGGACGACATCATCGATGCACTTATTGATGAAGCCAGTGACTGATGTGGTGTACTCCTCAATGCTGTCTGAAGAATCCCGGAACATGTTCCAGTCTGTGCTAGCAAAACAGTCCTGTAGCTTAGCATCTGCGTCATCTGACCACTTTTTTATTAGCCGAATCACTGGTGCTTCCTGCTTCAGTTTTTGCTTATAAGCAGGAATCAGGAGGATAGAGTTATGGTCAGATTTGCCAAATGGAGGGCGAGGGAGAGCTTTGTATGCGTCTCTGTGTGTGGAGTAAAGGTGGTCTAGAGTTTTTCCCCCTCTGGTTGCACATTTAACATGCTGGTAGAAATTAGGTAGAACGGATTTAAGTTTCCCTGCATTAAAGTCCCCTGCTACTAGGAGCGCTGCATCTGGATGAGCGTTTTCCTGTTGATTAATGGCCTTGTACAACTCATTCAGTGCAATCTTAATGCCAGCATTGGTTTGTGGTGGTAAATAGACAGCTATGAAAAATATAGATGAAAACTCTCTTGGTAAATAGTGTGGTCTACAGCTTATCATAAGATACTCTACCTCAGGCGAGCAAAACCTTGAGACTTCCTTAGTATTTGATTTTGTGCACCAGCTGTTGTTTACAAATATACAGAGACCGCCACCCCTCGTCTTACCCGAGTCTGCCGTTCTGTCCTGCCGATGTAGCGTATAGCCTGCTAGCTGAATGTTATCATTGTCGATCGTTCAGCCACGACTCCGTGAAACATAAGATATTACAGTTTTTAATGTCCCGTTGGTAGGATAACCGTAATCTTAAATCGTCCATTTTATTCTCCAAAGCTTGAACGTTGGCTAATAGGATTGATGGGAGAGGCAGTTTACTCGTTCGCCGTCGGATCCTTACAAGGCACCCGGATCTGCGTCCCGATATCTCCGTCTCTTCCTCACGCGAATGACGGGGATCTGGGCCTTGTCGGGAGTCTGTAGAATATCCTTCGCGAACGCCTCGTTGAAGAAAAAGTGTTCGTCCAACGCGAGGTGAGTAATCGCTGTCCTGATATCCAGAAGCTCTCTTTGGTTATAAGAGACGATGGCAGAAACATTATGTACAAAATAAATTACAAATAACGCGGAAAAACACACATAATAGTACAATTGGTTAGAGGGCTGTAAAACGGCAGCCATCTTCTTCCGGCGCTGTTCAAGACCAAAAAGCCACCAATTGTGCAAGTTCTCCCACTTAAAAAGATGAGAGAGGCCTGTAATTTTCATCATAGGAACACGTCAACTATGACAGACAAAATGAGAAAAGAAATATCCAGAAAATCACATTGTAGGATTTGTAATGAATTTATTTGCAAATTATGGTGGAAAATAAGTATTTGGTCAATAACAAGTTTCTCAATACTTTGTTACATTTACATTTACGTCATTTAGCAGACGCTCTAATCCAGAGCGATTTACAAATTGGTGCATTCACCTTATAGCCAATGGGTTAACCACTTTACAATGTTTTTTTTTTTTTTTTTTTATGGGGTAAGGGGGGTGGGGGGTAGAAGGATTACTTTATCCTATCCCAGGTATTCCTTAAAGAGGTGGGGTTTCAAATGTCTACGGAAGGTGGTGAGTCACTCCGCTGTCCTGGCGTCGTGAGGGAGCTTGTTCCACCAATGGGGTGCCAGAGCAGCGAACAGTTTTGACTGGGGTGAGCGGGAACTGTGCTTCAGCAGAGGTAGGGGAGCCAGCAGGCCAGAGGTGGATGAACGCAATGCCCTCGTTTGGGTGTAGGGACTGATCAGAGCCTGAAGGTACGGAGGTGCCGTTCCCCACTGTCACGCTCTGGCTCCGGGACTGTGTAGTTTGAGCCAGGGTGTATTCATTTGGTTGTGTTGGGTATAGGGTGTGTTCATTTGGTTGTGTTTGGTTTTGGTTGTAGTGTCTTGTCTCGTCATGTGACTCCCAATCGGAGGTAACGAGTGTCAGCTGTCGGCTCGTTATCTCTGATTGGGAGCCATATTTAAACTGTCAGTGTTCACCTTAGGGTTGTGGGTTTTGTTCCATGTTTCAGTCTGTGTACTGAGGACTTCACTATCCGTCATTGTTTATTGTTTTCTCGTTAGCGTGCACTTTAACTTTAATAAAGTCATGTTCGCTACAAACGCTGCGCTTTGGTCCACTCCTTCCGTGAGACGGTCGTGACAGAAAAACCCACCACAAAAGGACCAAGCAGCGTATACAGGAACACCCGCAGGAGAGAACGCTGGTGGATGTCCTCCTCGGCTGGGGACATATTACGCAGGAGGAGGCCGTCCGGTACCGGAGGGCGATGAAGGGGGAGAACCTGGCAGGAGAGGAGCAACGGCGTCAGCAGGGCCATCGTCGGATGGAAGAGAGGCAACCCCCAAAAAATTTTTGGGGGGGGCACATGGCTTGGGCGGCAGGGCAGCAGGAGGCTGCCACGGGGAGATGTGGAGAGAAGGCTATCGGATTACGGGAGCCATTGGCGAGTAGAGGGAGGGAAGTTGTTGCGGCACGGCGTGAGAGACTGAGGTGTGTTACCAGTCCGGTCCGGCCCGTTCCTGATCCCCGGTTAAGGCCAGTGGTGTGTGTTCCCGGTACGGACCGGCCTGTTCCTACTCCACGCACCAAGCCCACGGTGTGCGTCGCCAGTCCAGCCCGGCCTGTTCCTGCTCCACGCACTAAACCTACGGTGTGCGTCGCCAGCCCAGCCCGGCCTGTTCCTGCTCCACGCACTAAACCTACGGTGTGCGTCGCCAGCCCAGCCCGGCCGGTTCCTGCTCCACGCACTAAACCTACGGTGTGCGTCGCCAGCCCAGCCCGGCCTGTTCCTGCTCCACGCACTAAACCTACGGTGTGCGTCGCCAGCCCTGCCCGGCCTGTCCCTGCTCCACGCACCAAGTCTACGGTGTGCGTCGACATTCCTGCCCGGCCTGTTCCTGCTCCACGCACCAAGTCTACGGTGTGCGTCGACAGCCCTGCCCGGCCTGTTCCTGCTCCACGCACCAAGTCTACGGTGTGCGTCGACAGCCCTGCCCGGCCTGTTCCTGCTCCACGCACCAAGTCTACGGTGTGCGTCGACAGCCCTGCCCGGCCTGTTCCTGCTCCACGCACCAAGTCTACGGTGTGCGTCGACAGCCCTGCCCGGCCTGTTCCTGCTCCACGCACCAAGTCTACGGTGTGCGTCGACAGCCCTGCCCGGCCTGTTCCTGCTCCACGCACCAAGTCTACGGTGTGCGTCGACAGCCCTGCCCGGCCTGTTCCTGCTCCACGCACCAAGTCTACGGTGTGCGTCGACAGCCCTGCCCGGCCTGTTCCGGCTCACGCACCAAGTCTACGGTGTGCGTCGACAGCCCTGCCCGGCCTGTCCCTGCTCCACGCACCAAGCCTACGGGGTGCGTCGTCAGCCCTGTCCGGCTCGTTCCTGCTCTCCGCACCAAGTCTGTGGTGCGCGTCGCCAGCCCATTCCGGTCCATTCCTGTTCCACGCACCAAGCCAGGGGCGCGTGTCGTCAGTCCGGCTCCGGCCAGCGAGGCTAGACAGGACAAGGGTACTTTGGGGGGTTGGAGAGGAAGTGGGGATCAAGGCCGGAGCCAGAACCACCGCCGAGGAGGTATGCCCACCCAGCCCTCCCTTGTTTAGCCCTTATTGAGGCGCGGTCGCGGTCCGCGCCTTTTAGGGGGTACTGTCACGCTCTGGCTCCGGGACTGTGTAGTTTGAGCCAGGGTGTATTCATTTGGTTGTGTTGGGTATAGGGGTGTGTTCATTTGGTTGTGTTTGGTTTTGGTTGTAGTGTCTTGTCTCGTCATGTGACTCCCAATCGGAGGTAACGAGTGTCAGCTGTCGGCTCGTTATCTCTGATTGGGAGCCATATTTAAACTGTCAGTGTTCACCTTAGGGTTGTGGGTTTTTGTTCCATGTTTCAGTCTGTGTACTGAGGACTTCACTATCCGTCATTGTTTATTGTTTTCTCGTTCGTGCACTTTAACTTTAATAAAGTCATGTTCGCTACTAAACGCTGCGCTTTGGTCCACTCCTTCCGTAGACGGTCGTGACACCCTCACAGCTCCGTAGGCAAGCACCATGGTCTTGTAGCAGATGCGAGCTTCAACTGGAAGCCAGTGGAGTGTGCGGAGGAGCGGGGTGACGTGAGAGAACTTGGGAAGGTTGAACACCAGACGGGCTGCGTTATTCTGGATGAGTTGTAGGGTTTTAATGGCACAGGCAGGGAGCCCAGCCAACAGCAAGTTGCAGTAATCCAGACGGGAGATGACAAGTGCCTGGATTAGGACCTGTGCCGCTTCCTGTGTAAGGCAGGGTCGTACTCACCGAATGTTGTAGAGCATGAACCTACAGGATCGGGTCACCGCCTTGATGTTAGCGGAGAATGACAGGGTGTTTTCCATACCCTTTGTTGGCAATGACACAGGTCAAACGTTTTCTGTAAGTCTTCACAACGTTTTCACACACTGTTGCTGGTATTTTGGCCCATTCCTCCATGCAGATCTCCAGTAATGTTTTGGGGCTGTCGCTGGGCAACACGGACTTTCAACTCCCTCCAAAGATTCTCTATGGGGTTGAGATCTGGAGACTGGCTAGGCCACTCCAGGACCTTGAAATGCTTCTTACGAACCCACTCCTTCGTTGCCCAGGCGGCGTGTTTGGGATCATTGTCAGGCTGAAAGACCCAGCCACGTTTCATATTCAATGCCCTTGCTGATGGAAGGAGGTTTTACATTTACATTTACATTTACGTCATTTAGCAGAAGCTCTTATCCAGAGCGACTTACAAGTTGGTGCATTCACCCTTCACTCAAAATCTCACGGTACATGGCCCCATTCATTCTTTCCTTTACATGGATCAGTCGTCCTGGTCCCTTTGCAGAAAAACAGCCCCAAAGCATGATGTTTCCACCCCCATGCTTCACAGTAGGTATGGTGTTCTTTGAATGCAACTCAGCATTCTTTGTCCTCCAAACACGACGAGTTGAGTTTTTACCAAAAAGTTATATTTTGGATTCATCTGACCATATGACATTCTCCCAATCCTCTTCTGGATCATCCAAATGCAAATGCAGGATTTGAGTCCCTGGCGGCGTAGTGTGTAACTGATGGTAGGCTTTGTTACTTTGGTCCCAGCTCTCTGCAGGTCATTCATTAGGTCCCCCCGTGTGATTTTTTTGCTCACCGTTCTTGTGATCATTTTGACCCCACGGGGTGAGATCTTGCGTGGAGCCCCAGATCGAGGGAGATTATCAGTGGTCTTGTATGTCTTCCATTTCCTAATAATTGCTCCCACAGTTGATTTCTTCAAACCAAGCTGCTTACCAATTGCAGATTCAGTCTTCCCAGCCTGGTGCAGGTCTACAATTTTGTTTCTGGTGTCCTTTGACAGCTCTTTGGTCATGGCCATAGTGGAGTTTGGAGTGTGACTTTTTGAGGTTGTGGACAGGTGTCTTTTATACTGATAACAAGTTCAAACAGGTGCCATTAATACAGGTAACGAGTGGAGGACAAAGGAGCCTCTTAAAGAAGAAGTTACAGGTCTGTGAGAGCCAGAAATCTTGCTTGTTTGTAGGTGACCAAATACTTATTTTCCACCATAATTTGCAAATAAATTCATAAAAAAATTTACAATGTAATTTTCTGGATTTTTTTTTCTCAATGTGTCAGTCATAGTTGACGTGTACCTATGATGAAAATTACAGGCCTCTCTCATCTTTTTAAGTGGGAGAACATGCACAATTGGTTGCTGACTAAATACTTTTTTCCCCCACTGTACTTATTATGGACAGAGTATGCTTACATTATTAGTTATCTTGTTGTTATTAATTGTTGTTAGTCCCATCCTTCAGCTCCAGTCAACACCTCCCATCTATCTCTTAACACCATCCATATAGGATTTCTATTTACCATATATATGTACTGTGATGTTTTACAAAAGTTCTGAACCTTTCTATTCTCATTTGTTTCTACAGACTTTATTTAAAATAAACATTTTTTCTAAAAAGTAATATATTATTGATCGATTGACTATGACTTTTCAGATCACCCAGTAGTGCTATCTGCAGGGTTAGCTCCAGGTAAATATTGCAAATCTTTAGCCATTCCTGGACGGGTAACCAAAAACAAGCTACAAATGGACAGTACCAAAATAAATGATCTAATGATTGTCTCTTCGCAGGCAAAATCTGCAGAGCTGGGAAGATTGTATCCCCATATAAATAACATTCTATTGGTATTAGTTTAATTTTGTCTGGCTTGCCGTTCCAAATAAAATGGAATATTTTTTTCTCATAAAAACAAAAACAAAAAAAACTGTTCGCTAGGCGTAGGCAAGACCATAAGCAAATAGGTAAACTGGGATAATAAAGAGTTAATCAGGGTGAGTTTTTCCACAAATTGACACGTATTTACCTTTCCATGGTAGCAGGATCGTATATACTTTTGTTAACTTTCTATTACAATGTATTGGAGTGAGATCATTTATTTCATTTGGGATATGTATTCAGAGTAGAGCCACATCACCATCAGACCATTTATTGGTAAACTATATATTTTTTAGTGATCCAATACATAATATGGTACATTTATCATAATTTGGTTGTAATCCAGAGAGGTTAGAAAATGTATCTAGATCCTCTATGAGGCTGTGGAGGGATTCAAGTTGTGGATTTAAAAGAATACATGAATCATCAGCGTACAATTTTACATTTAAGTCATTTAGCAGACACTCTTATCCAGAGAAACTTACAAATTGGTCTCTTCATGAGCAGAGGAGCCCAAGTTATGTAAACTCAGAGCCATGCAGAACGCATGCAGAGTGAGCTATGCACAGGGACCGAGTGACAGACGGAGCGGCACAGTTAATGGACTTACTAATGGAGGAAGTTATTTGGGGTTTCAGCAAAAGCAATGGGTAGTGCTGGACCTGAACATCGAGGGCCTTGGTAGTGCTGGACCTGAACATCGAGGGCCTGGGTAGTGCTGGACCTGAACATCGAGGGTCTGGGTAGTGCTGGACCTGAACATCGACGGCATGGGTAGGGCTAAAAATTCATTAACGTGCAGGGCTCTAATGTGGGGTCTTCTCTGAAAATCTGTACTAATCTTATCAATCAAGTTAGGAACTTAAACAAAATAAGACGTTTCATTTTAGCAGATGCTCTTTTCTAGAGCGACTTATAGTTAGTGAGTGCATACATTTTCATACTGGCTCCCCGTGGGAATCGAACCCACAACCCTGGCGTTGGAAACGCCATACTCTACCAACTAAGCTACAAGACATCGTGTACGTTTTCTAGTGTAAGAAGGTACTTAGTGTCACATTTTACTAGTGCAAGAATTGTGCAAAGCACAAAAAATACCATAATCTGGCCATAGGGCTCTGGTCAAAAGTAGTGTACTATGTAGGGAATAGTGAATAGAACCATTTGCCTTCCATCCTATCTTGTAAGGCTTCTGGTGTAAGATGGTACTTGTTGTACCGTTGTAGCAAAATATGTTGTCTTCTAAAGTTAATGTAAAGGGTTCATTTAAAAGACTGATACTCCTTCCTCCATTTCCCAGAAATGGACCGGTTCATATAAATTGTACAGCATATCAAACCAACAATAAATAAAGTCAATCAGAAAATAAATTCTCTCAGGATTTCTTCATTTATTGATTTGTATGGAATGTGAAGCAGTTCCTGTAGGACAGTAAAGAAAACTGTGAAAGTATTTTTACCGTCTTCATTCCAACGACTTTCATCTACCAGCAAATCTACAATTACAGACAAAACAAACATTAACAACATTCAGAACCAGCTGCAAAGAATTAACATTTAGTGAATGAGTGAGAATGTGTGTGTGTGTGTGTGTGTTTGTGTGTGTGTGTGTGTGTGTGTGTGTGTGTGTGTTTACCAGGGTGGCACAGTTGATAATAGCAGAGCCTATTGGAGTCTCAGTACCCTTGATCTTCTGTCCATTACAGGTCACACACCAACAGTAACCTACCAGAAATGGACATGTTAAAAACCTGTTGCATATACAATATTGACATAATTACAAACGTTAGTGTAACACAAAATGAATTGTCACATTCAACTAAATTGGATAATTTAGTGTGTGTGTTTGTGCATGTGTGTGTGTGTGTGTGTGTTTGTGTATGAGTGTGGTAACCTGTAGATCCTGAACATTGCTCAGGGGTGTATTGTCCATCGTCGTCACAAGTTGGGATGTAGGTTCCAGGCGGGCTGTTTTTCTTGGAATCTCTTAAACGCTCACAGCGGGTCTTGGGTCGCATACCACCTGCATACATTGTAATGTGGACATAACATAGTTGGAGAATGTATGGACATATACAATTCCGCTACTTGTTTAAAAGCCCAGTGCAGTCAAAATTCAGTTTTGACTGTGTTTTGTATCATATTGTACAACAGCTGATGAAACTAAGACTGTAAAAGAGGGATAAATTATATCAGTGTTATTTCCTGATAGTTGGTTGACAATCCAATCATGCATCCATCCAGTTGAAGGACCAAACCTTTCATATCAGAATACCTCAACACTCCGGCATCTAGACACCAATATACATCTCTGGAACTAGAGGAGTGGAAGGTAACCGAAAGGTTTGGACGGTAACCGAAAGGTTGCTAGTTTGAATCCCTCAGCTGACAAGTTTAAATATCTGTCTATTTGCCCTTGAGCAAGGCACAACCTTGATTTCTCCAGTGTCACGATTTGATAATGGCTTGTGTCCCAGGGAGAATGGGATATGCAAAGACATTTTTTTTTCAATTCACACCTACGTATTAATACACACTTGTACTTGCGTGAAATAGGACAGATAAACACCCACTAATGTTTATGGTTTTTAAATAAAAATGTTGCTTAGTAAGTGTGAGGTATGTCACTCTTGCCTATCGGAATAAAGGCATCTCCCAGAGCCAAAGCCATGCTGACAAGCAGAATGATGGTCAATATCGCCATGGTGATAGTCTTCTGAGACAGGGAGAGAGAGAGAGAGAGAGAGAGAGAGAGAGAGAGAGAGAGAGAGAGAGATTAGTTGACCATTAGAATCAGCTGTGATGTACTGTAATACTTCAAATCAGTGGAATGGCTGGGGGTACCAGAGGAGAGGTTAAGGAAACCCTGTGTTAGGTACATAACCTACTGTATGGCTGGGGGTACCAGAGGAGAGGTTAAGGAAACCCTGTGTTAGGTACATAACCTACTGTATGGCTGGAGGTACCAGAGGAGAGGTTAAGGAAACCCTGTGTTAGGTACATAACCTACTGTCTGGCTGGAGGTACCAGAGGAGAGGTTAAGGAAACCCTGTGTTAGGTACATAACCTACTGTATGCCTGGGGGTACCAGAGGAGAGGTTAAGGAAACCCTGTGTTAGGTACATAACCTACTGTATGCCTGGGGGTACCAGAGGAGAGGTTAGGAAAACCCTGTGTTAGGTACATAACCTACTGTATGGCTGGAGGTACCAGAGGAGAGGTTAAGGAAACCCTGTGTTAGGTACATAACCTACTGTATGCCTGGGGGTACCAGAGGAGAGGTTAAGGAAACCCTGTGTTAGGTACAAAACCAATGCAACTGCTAAGGCAGCATTTTCCAAACTCGTTTTTTTCAAACAGCATTTTCCAAACTCGGAGTGCAGTGTTCCCCTAACCTTTCCTCAAGTACCCTCAGCCATTCCACTTATCAGATGCATTTCAGTACTATCACATTAGATTTTACCAATGAAGGGCTAAGGAATACCAGGTATCATCTTCCACCACATACAATAGATTAACCTAGTACACAGGAATATGTATGCTTTCCAAATGTTACCTTATTCCCTATGTAGTGCACTACCTTTGACCAGGGTCCACAGTACACTACATAGGGAATAGCCCACGGCCACAAAGGTAATATGGTCCCTGGTCAAAAGAAGCACACTACAAAAGGAAAAGGGTGCTATTTGGGATGCAGACAGATACAGTTTTAAATGCACAGATGTTGAAATCTCACCTTCACAAATCTTCAGTTGTAGCTTCACTTCTTCAGAGATCTTCAAAGGTCTTCACTGGGTCTCTCTCTCTCTCTCTCTGTCCTGCCTGTGAGTTGAGTTCTACCTCTCCCTCCTCTCCCTTTTAAGGACCAGTCCAGTTAGACCCCTCCCTCTATCTCTTTCTGTCCAGCCCAACACCTGCTGGACCTGTCCGATAGCTACCTGTTTGACAGGGTTGGGGTCAATTCAAAGTGAAGGTAGTCATTTATATTTAAAAATGGAACAACTTTTGTAACAAATGTTGGGTCACAATATGGTTATGGAGATTGTCTTGAGCACTGTTGTCTAAAGTATGTACACACATAACTTGGTCGGCAGCCAAACTTGCGTCTTCTTCGGGATTGGGTTGGTGGATCGCAGACAACGCCACCTATGATTTTAGACTAATGAGTTGCGGTAAAGTGTGTATACAGGCTATAGGAATGAACCATCTCTAACCAATAACATCTCCTGGTAAAGTGTGTATACAGGCTATAGGAATGAACCATCTCTAACCAATAACATCTCCTGGTAAAGTGTGTATACAGGCTATAGGAATGAACCATCTCTAACCAATAACATCTACTGCATAACTCTCATGTATTCAGTGCAATACAGGCACTTATAAACGACATACACATGGAGTATCTGAAATATACTAACTGCAGCAGTACTCTACAGCTACAGATGTAATAAGGTATTTAGGCCAAAGGCAAATGCTTGGAGTCAGTCACCATAATGCAGTATGAAACCTAACAAACCCCACAACTCACTAAAATGAACACTGGTAACTTGGTCGGCAGCCAAACTTGCGTCTTAGTCGGGATTGGGTTGGCGGATCGCAGCCAACTTACGCTGCAGACACCGCCACCTAGGATTTTAGACTAATGGAGTTGACCAAATAGCCTGACATTAAGGAATCAGTTTCAGAAAGCTTTTTAAAGTCAGAAACTAAAGAGCTTTCAGTTAAAAATGTCCCAGTTATACTTTTTGGGAGCGTATGGAATTGGGATACCTTGCTCCAGACCGCGGCGACATGCAAATTAATAATATTTAAACGAAATCCAAAAGCAAATATTTTCCCTTCATGTAATATGAAATGAAAAGCTTATCTATGGAGCGTGCCTCCTTGTTAACATGCATGTTTAATAACCCATGAGACAAAGTAACGTGTACACCAGTTTTATTGACAAGCCACAAAATCATTACTCAACATTTATGACCAACAAATAATCTCCAAAGTATTTGATTTAATCATAAAAAGTTCAGTTAGGATGCTGACAATAGTGTAACATTTTTGGTTTCATCTGATGTGTTGCTGATTTAACTGGTTTCCAGGGAGCACACAGAGGGCAATACGTTTCCACATGCTAGATCGTTCCAGCCGTGTTCACCTTCAGAGGAAACACGGGACAGAAATTAACATCGATATAAACAGAATATAGTGTGAGAGTTGTTAAATGGACTATGAATAAAGTTGAACGTGATAGTGGGCTTACTGTACCTCCAGAGTTCATCATAATACATGGCTCGCTGCCACCATTGTTATTGGGCTCTCCTTGATTCCAGTTCTGGTAATCAAACTTGGAACCATCACTCCAGAACCATATCCTGTCCTGTGGGGAAGAAGTGAGGTCTCAGAATGAAAGAAATCCCACTGTGTTAATGGATACGGATCCATCTACGCCCTTAGAAAATGGGTTTCCAAAAGGGCTCCGTGGCTGTCCCCATAGCAGAACCCTTTATGGATCCAGGTAGAACACGGCTTAGAGGCTTTCCCTCGGTGGAAAAGTGTTATTCAAAAGGTTTCTCCTATGGGGACAGCCGAATAACTGTTTTTGGTTCTAGACACTATACCCAGTGTGTTAGTGAATACTGATTTTTCCTACAATACTACCCAACTATGTGTTAATGGACACTGCAGTGGCATCAATCAATAACTCGCAACCAAACTTACTGCAGTAGAGCACTTTTTACCAAAACAATGGATTTACCTAACAGTTATGCAATGTTGGTCAAATCTAATTCAAAACGTGTCACAGCCGAATGGACGCCAAAACTGCTGCCATCACTAAACACAAATACTGCATTTATAGATGGTACATGGAGTGTGCCCCTGGTTGTCCAGGAACACTTTATTTAAATTATCTTTTGCTACTTCAGTAAATTTAAAATTCACCACTTCATAGTTCTCATTATCTCCAGCTCAACATGTGAAAACGGATCTAAGTTTTTTACAAAAATATATATAAAGCTCAAACGTTACCCAAAGATATAAAAAGTTCAAACCATGATTTGCAAACAGATGCGAAGACATGGGGCGCAAGAAAATACTCCGGCTAGAAACTGTTTTGGTCACTTTTAATCCTACCCTGTGATGTCACAAATAAGCTATTTTTTGGACCCTTAACCATAGATCTCACATGACTCGTTTCAGGAAACTAGGCGTATATCGCTGGTCATTACTTCACAGGAGAGTTATTTGAACGTAAACTATTTTTTTAAATCAAAGTGGTTTTGGGCAGGAATACCTTCTGGAACACAAACTTAGATGTGCCTTAATAACAAACTTGAATGCCATCTGTAAATGCAAATAAAATACCCTAGTTGGTTTAGCCAAAGAAAAAGACAGCAACATTCCTGCCAGCCATAATTGGCTGAGATAAGGAGTGAGCTGGAGATGCTGAGAGGAGTTCGGATTGGTCTGCCATATAAATATAAATATGCCATTTAGCAGACGCTTTTATCCAAAGCGACTTACAGTCATGCGTGCATACATTTTTGTGTATGGGTGGTCCCGGGGATCGAACCCACTACCTTGGCGTTACAAGCGCCGTGCTCTACCAGCTGAGCTACAGACATATAGCACGCTTCTGTCTATTTGAGCTGGTCAGTATGTGTAGGTAATCCTGTCTAATGATACTTTTTTATATCGCGTAGTTCAACTACATAAGTGTTGCTCTCCACTTTCTGGAGGACAAAGTTTTAAAATCAGTGGAATTAGAGTATGATAGCTAAGGAGATGAGAAAACACCAGTCTCCAGATTACATCTTCAAACTAAGGGCAACCATGGCAGGGTGAAGCGTCAATCAATGTATACGGTTAAGTTATGTAGCTAGCTACATTTTCAGATATGACACGTTACTGATTTTGACAAAGTCGTTTTCATTTTAAGTTGAAGTGTACTGTTAGCTACCTAGCTAGCAGTGAACCTGGTTGGTTAGCTACCTGCAGATTCATGCATGGTAGTAACATCATGAGTTGGGATTATGGTTCATTGTTTAAATTAGCTACATGTTTTAACAAGAGACTCCACTACGCATGTAACCATTTCAATAGACTGCTGCGACAGCTGAATAACATACAAAGGCGCAACACCCGTTGAATATGGCCGGTAAAAGTAAATGTCTGCAAAACAAGTGTAAATTGTTGGCAGCACCATAGTTGCATTCACCAACGCTCTGGATAACATGAAAACAGCAGAATGTTACTGGGTGACAGTCACTTGAATCATTTTCTATTAAGGCATTAAATCGCTCTGACTTAAGTATGATAACTGGGTACCTTTCCCACCAGTCCCGGAATAGTATCAAATCCTCCAAGCCAGGTAGCAGTGAAACTTCCAGTCTTGGAAGACACCACAGCCTGTAGAAATTGATTCTCCTCAGAGCTATGCACAGACGCCAGGTTTGCTCCAAGGGACATACAATGCCGCTAGAGAAAGCAGTAGAAAGGGACAAACGCATTTCATAATGATTAAAAGGGAAGTTCAGTATTTTACATGAGGCATGTGTTGCCAGTATAGAAAATATAACTTCTAAGGAAATGTCAAAGAAAATAGTTGATTTCAAGTGAACGTTATTTTGCTTAATTCACAGTAGATAGTAAGCATGATACCTCTGCTTCAGGCCAGTTCCTTGCAGTCTTGACAAACATGAAGCAGCGTGATCCATAGTGGGTCCAACCGGAGGGACACAAGCGGTTTCCTGATAAAACTGTAAAGAGAAGTTGCAGCCGGCTTTTAAGACTAGTCGAGACGGATCTACAAATCACAACTACAATATTATTAGTATGTCAAGCAGTCACCTCTGCTACAACAAAACAAATACAGAATGATTCATGTAAAGTGGACTCTTACTTGCGTCTCCCAGAGCAAAGGCAGCACTGAGAAGCAGAATGGTCAACATGGCCATGGTGAGTCTCCTGAGAGAGAAGCCATCAAGACAAATTCAGTGAGTCCTTCAGAGTGTAGGGGAGTGCAGTGTTCCCCTAACCTCACCAAGTACCACAGCCATTCCACTTATCAGATTCCAGTACTACCTAATCAGAGCAGATTCAACTAATGAAGGGCTAAGGAATACCAGGTATCGTCATCCCCATACAGTAGATCACCACAGGAATATGTCTGCTATCCAAAATGGCACCCTATTCCCTATGCAGTGAGGAGAATTTCTGGGGTGTTGGGGGTGTGTTTCTCTCCAATCATACAGAAGTAATTAAGGCCTAGTTCACAAATTGAGGAATTTCCTGCAGCTATGTTATTGTCACTACGACGCATCTGTCAGAATGCAGGAACTATGGTTGAAGACAAACTTCAATACGGTTTTGTTTTATAATTATCCAACTAAAAATAAAGGCACAGTACAAACGGCCGGCAGGTAAGGCCTCGATAGCTGTTGTGTTCCTGGAGGGAATACACCACATTAACATACATGATTGACCAGTGCCATAACTAATAACAGCAGTATCTCAAGTAGGCTACGCCAGCCCAACATTATATGGAGCGGGAGGATGAGGGTCAAGGACCTGAATGGTCGGTGGTGGAAAGACACAGGAAGAAGAGACATCATGATACAGAAAGACACAGTAAGAAGAGAGATCATGATACAGAAAGACACAGAAAGAAGAGAGATCATGATACAGAAAGACACAGGAAGAAGAAAGATCATGATACAGGAAGACACAGGAAGAAGAGAGATCATGATACAGAAAGACACAGGAAGAAGAGAGATCATGATACAGAAAGACAAAGGAAGAAGAGAGATCATGATACAGAAAGACACAGAAAGAAGAGAGATCATGATACAGAAAGACACAGGAAGAAGAGAGATCATGATACAGAAAGACACAGAAAGAAGAGAGATCATGATACAGAAAGACACAGGAAGAAGAGAGATCATGATACAGATAGCAGTGGAGCGTCTAGTATAGAAAGCACAAAGAGGGTCAAGGTAGGAAGCAAGAGTAGTGAATTGTTGGAGTGGAAAGTGGTGATGGTGTTGGATGAGACCACAGAGCCTCACTTACACCCTCTCTGACCCACTAATGCCGTAGAGAAAGAGGTAGGGGAAGTGAAATTAGCTGGGTTCATTGGAAATGGTAGATTGTTAATATTGTGTGGTAGCCAGGCTCCTGGCAGAAAGGGGAATTCCCAGTGGTTCCAGGGTAATATTCCAACCCGACCAGGCTGGTCTTTCCTCCTCCACCCAGACCCCTCTCGCATGGCCCAAGGACCCGGCCCTGGTGGCTATCCAGCCATCTGTAATACGTTGGATCCCAGGCTACAGCGTATCCTTTCGTAGCAGAGTTTGTGGTAGCGTTCAGCGTTTGCCTCAATGTTTTGCTCCATTCTCGCCCAGGGAGAAGAGGGCTGATAAATTAGCCGTCATTCCGCTTTGATATTAACGTTATCATTCATTTCAGTTTTCAGATCTGGTTGGATTTATCGTAAATGCTCATTTTGCAGGTAGTCTCTCGAGGCTATTCACGGGGTACACATATGGGCTTTCTGTACATCCAGGTTTCATATTCACTATCATAAATGTTATGTTTAGCGGGTGAAATAATTTCGATTGACTATTACTCAGAACTTCAATTTTAATTCTCAGATAAGGTTCATGTTGTGCTTCCCATCAGCGTCTCCTCAACAACTAAAACAGAAATTTCGGGAATTTTCTAAAAAAAAATCCCCCACAATAGCTGGGAAAGTGTCAATGACCTGTACTTATTCATGATATCTAAAATAATTGTCTCAACATGAACAGTTATTCATATTTGTTAATGTTTAATGCTTCCCACACTCATCAGTAGAACTACTTCGTTCAAGCTACAGTAAATTCCATTACAACTAATTAGTGCACCCACTGATTGTAGCTCTGATGACGCCCTTCCGGAGATTCCAGCAGCTGAGAGAAAAGTGGAAAGCCTGGTCGAGAAATGATGTCCCTACTTTTTCCACTAGTTGTCCCCAGTCAGTTCTGTGGTCATAGTTAGAAGGATCCAGTTTTTTCCAGATTTAACTTTGGTAGCAGGTTATGAGAATTAACGCGGACCAACCTGGGGAAGAGATAGGGGAGAGCTTTCGTGAGCAAAGAAGGCTAGCTAGAGGGGGGAAAATGGAGTCCTTTGAGAAGGCAAGAGATGCAGATGGATGTTAGGAGAAATGCAGTATTATCATAAGGAGATGTATACTTGGATGACGGAGGAGGGAAATGAGGGGGTAAAAGTTGCAGGGCAGAGGAGGTCTAGCAGAGAGAGGGGAGGAAGAGTGAGCTTGAGTCGTTAAAAATGGTGGAAAAAAGGGGAGAAGGTTTGTTAAAGAAGAATGGTAGGAAATGTCAGCAGAGTGAGTGAAGACAGAGGAGAAATGGAAGAGAATGAGTGAAGTATCGGAGGTGGTAGGTGTGGTGGAAGTATCGGAGGTGGTAGGTGGTGGTGAAGGATCTGAGGTGGAAGGTGTGGTGGTGAGGTGGTAGGTGTGGTGAAGTATCGAGGTGGTAGGTGTGGTGAAGTATCGGAGGTAGGTGGTGGTGAAGCCATCGGGGGTGGTAGGTGTGGTGAAGCATCGGAGGTGGTAGGTGTGGTGAAGTATCGGAGGTGGTAGGTGTGGTGAAGTATCGGGGGTGGAAGGTGTGGTGAAGTATCGGAGGTGGTAGGTGTGGTGAAGTATCGGAGGTGGTAGGTGTGGTGAAGTACTAGGAGCCCAAGGCTTGCACAGAGGGTCAGGATAAAGATGAGTCTATGACAGTAGGTGTGAAGTTTCTGGAAATAGTGGATCCTTGCCTTTTGTGGTTTCAAGAGGGGTCATATTAGTGTATTTTGATGGTGGGGTCATATTAGTGTCTTTTGATGGTGGGGTCATATTATTGGCGTTTGATGGTGGGCTCATATTAGTGGCGTTTGATGGTGGGGTCATATTAGTGCCGTTTGATGGTGGGGTCATTAGTGCCGCTTTGATGGTGGGGGTCATATTAGTGGACTTTTGATGGTGGGGTCAATATTAGTGCCGTGTGATGGGTGGGGTAATATTAGTGGCGTTTGATGGTGGGGTCATATTAGTGGCGCTTTGATGGGGATATTAAAGTGTTTTTGATGGTGGGGTCATATTAGTGCCGTTTTGATTGTGGGGACATATTAGTGGCGTTTGATGGTGTGACATATTAGTGGTGTTTGATGGTGGGGTCATATTAGTGCCGTTTGATGGTGGGGTCATATTAGTGGTGTTTGATGGTGGGGTCATATTAGTGTATTTTGATGGGGGGTCATTAGTACCATTTGATGGTGGGGTCATATTAGTGGCGTTTGATGGTGGGGTCATATTAGCGGTGTTTGATGGTGGGGTCATATTAGTGTATTTTGATGGTGGGGTCATATTAGTGGCGTTTGATGGTGGGGTCATATTAGCGGTGTTTGATGGTGGGGTCATATTAGTGTATTTTGATGGTGGGGTCATATTAGTGCCGTTTGATGGTGGGGTCATATTAGTGTATTTTGATGGTGGGGTCATATTAGTGGCGTTTGATGGTGGGGTCATATTATTGGCGTTTGATGGTGGGATAGATTAGTGGTGTTTGATGGTGGGATCATATTAGTGGCTTTTGATGGTGGGGTCATATTAGTGTAGTTGGATGGTGGGGAATACATTAGTGTATTTTGATGGTGGGGTCATATTAGTGGCGTTTGATGGTGGGTCATATTAGTGGCGCTTTGATGGTGGGGTCATATTAGTGGAGTTTGATGGTGGGGTCATATTAGTGTATTTTGATGGTGGGGTCATATTAGTGTGCTTTGATGGTGGGGGTCATATTAGTGGCGCTTTGATGAGGGGTCATATTAGACGTGTGTTTGATGGTGGGATCATATTATGTGTATTTTGATTTGGGTGTAATATTAGTGCTGCTTTGATGGTGGGGTCATATTAGTGTATTTTGATGGTGGGAATATTAGTGCCCGCTTTGATGGTGGGGCTCATATTAGTGTATTTTGATGGTGGGGTCATATTATGGGTAGGATGGTGGGGTTATATTAGTGGCGCTTGATGGTGGGGTCATATTAGGTGTATTTTGATGGTGGGGTCATATTAGTGGTGTTTGATGGTGGGGTCATATTAGTGTATTTTGATGGTGGGGTCATATTAGTGTATTTTGATGGTGGGGTCATATTAGTGGCGTTTGATGGTGGGGCCATATTAGTGGCGTTTGATGGTGTCATATTAGTGGCGTTTGATGGTGGGCTCGTATTAGTGGCGTTTGATGGTGGGGTCATATTAGTGGCGTTTGATGGTGGGGTCATATTATTGGCGTTTGATGGTGGGATCATATTAGTGGTGTTTGATGGTGGGATCATATTAGTGGCTTTTGATGGTGGGGTCATATTAGTGTAGTTTGATGGTGGGGTCATATTAGTGTATTTTGATGGTGGGGTCATATTAGTGGCGTTTGATGGTGGGGTCATATTAGTGTATTTTTGATGGTGGGGGTCATATTAGTGTATTTTGATGGTGGGGGTCATATTAGTGTGCGCTTTGATGGTGGGGATGGCATATTAGTGGCGTGCTTGATGGTGGGGCTACATTATTGGCGTTTGATGGTGGGATGCATATTAGTGGTGTTTGATGGTGTGGCCATATTAGTGGCTTTTGATGGTGGGGTCATATTAGTGTAGTTTGATGGTGAGGGTCATATTAGTGTATTTTGATGGTGTCATATTAGTGGCGTTGATGGTGGGTCATATTAGTGTATTTTGATGGTGGGGTCATATTAGTGTATTTTGATGGTTCATATTAGTGGCGTTTGATGGTGGGGCCTATGTATGTAGACCAAACCTTTCTGAGCACTAACAGGGTGGTTATCGGGGGTACCCGTGATGCAGTGGGGTCGAGATCAAAACGGAGAACAACATTGCGTTCGTGAGTCTCATTTATCTCCAAAAACTTTTGCCCAGCCCATTTAGTAGACATATCTCATTTTAGTCAACTCAAATGAAATATCATTTTCATTAGTTATAGTCTCATCAATTGTCACTGAACATGTGGTGTTTGACAAATATTTTTTGACAAAATTAACACTTTTCTGGCGGACTTGACGTTAGAGTTGTCTTATAGAGTTGACAGAAATTTCATTTCTTTTTCATTCAAGTGGTATACAAAGTAGCACATTAGTTTTTCCTCAGTTGCTTTATGACTAAAACCTAATGAAAATAAACATTCAAAGCCCATCTTAATCCATCAGGGAGATGGAGTTAGCAGTTTCTGGTTGTGACCATGGTGATTTCCAAATGATTTGTTTAGATCTATCAAAAGCTGGAAGCTGAGTCGGAAGTTTACATACACTTAGGTTGGAGTCATTAAAACTCGCTTTTCAAACCACTACCCGCAAAATGTCTTGTTAGACAAACTAAAAGTTTTGCCAAGTCGGTTAGGACATCTACTTTGTGCATGACACAAGTAATTTTTTTCCAACAATTGTTTACAGACAGATTATTTCACTTATAATTCACTGTATCACAATTCCAGTGGGTCAGAAGTTTACATACACTAAGTTGACTGTGCCTTTAAACAGCATGGAAAATTACAGAAAATGTTGTCATGGCTTTGAAGCTTCTGATAGGCTAATTGACATCATTTGAGTCAATTGGAGGTGTGACTCTGTGGATGTATTTCAAGGCCCACCTCAAACTCAGGTGCCTCTTTTTCTGACGTCATGGGACAATCAAAAGAAATCAGCCAAGACCCTCAGAAAAAAAATGGTAGACTCCACAAAGTCTGGTTCATCCTTGGGAGCAATTTCCAAACGCTGAAGATACTCACGCTCATCTGTACAAACAATAGTACGAAGATAAACACCATGGGACCACGAGCCGCCATACAGCTCGGAAGGGACGCGTAGTGTCCCTAGAGATGAACGAATTTTGGTGGCAAGGAGTGCAAATCAATCTCAGCAACAACAGCAAAGGACCTTGTGAAGATGCTGGAGGAAACAGGACAAAAGTACACAGTAAAACGAGTATATCGACATAACCTGAAAGGGGCCGCCAGCAAGGAAGAAACAAGCCGCCATAATAAAAGACAGACTATGGTTTTGACCAACTGCACATGGGGACAAAGATCGTACTTTCTGGAGAAATGTCCTTGGTCTGATGAAACAAAATATAACTGTTTGGCCATAATGACCATCGATAGGTTTGGAGGAAAAGGGGATGCTTGCAGGGCCGAAGAAAACCATCACAACCGTGGAAGCACAGGGGTAGCGGCATCATGTTGTGTGGGGTGCTTTGCTGCAGGAGGGACTGGTGCACTTCACAAAAGAGATAACATCACGAGAAGGAAAATTATGTGGATATATTGAAGCAACATCTCAAGACATCAGTCAGAAGGTTAAAGCTTGGTCGAATGGATCTTCCAAATGGACAATGACCAAAGCATACTTCCAAAGTTGTGCAAAATGGCTTAAGGACAACAAAGTCAAGGTATTGGAGTGGCGCCATCACAAAGCCCTGACCCAATCCCATAGAACATTTATGGGCAGAACTGAAAAAGCGTGATAGCGAGCAAGGAGGGCCTACAAACCTGACTCCAAGTTACACCAGCTCTGTCAGAGTGAATGGGCCAAAATTCACCCAACTAAAGAATCTATTGTGGGAAGCTTGTGAAGGCTACCCAAAACGTTTGACCCAAGTTAAACAATTTAAAGGCAATGCTACCAAATACTAATTGGAGTGTATGTAAACTTCTGACCCACTAGGAATGTGATGAAAGAAATAAAAGCTTAAATACATCATTCTCTCTACTATTATTCTGACATTTCACATTCTTAAAATGAAGTGGTGATCATAACTGACCTAAGACAGGGAATTTTTACTAGGATTAAATGTCAGGAATAGTGAAAAAAACTGAGTTTAAATGTATTTGGCTAAGGTGTATGTAATCTTCTGACTTCAACTGAACATAAGATCCCTTTTCAGTTAAAATTCAATATTTGCCAGTTCAAGACTTTTAAAAACTTTTTGGGAGTTTGAAATTGGGATCCCTTGCTCCGGACAACGGCATTTCTGGGCACGGAGCCGACATGGAAATGCATAATATTCAAAATATTAAAAGATTTCCAAAAGCAAATCTTTCCCCTTATAAAATTCCCCTAAATGTAACTCGTAATCAAAAATAATGAAACAAAATACAAAAAAATCCAACTATAATTGTTTGTTTTTTTTCCTATCGTAAAATGATTGTTCCGACTTTCATTAACCCCTGATAGACAGGAGTAATTATATAATTTTGGCAAGTTCAATTCAATTTACTTTAGCCTATTGAGCGCGCCTCCTTGTTAAGGATCGGACACTTTTTTTTAGTTTTCGCCTAAAATGAAATAACCACATCTAACTGCCTGTAGCTCAGGACATGAAGCAAGCATATGCATATTCTGATACCATTTGAAAGGAAATACTTTTGAAGTTTGTGGGAATGTGAAATTAATGTAGGAGAATATAACACATTAGATCTGGATAAAAGATAATATAAAGCATTTTGATCGATCAATATATATATTGCAGTTTAGACGCAATTTAGATTTTGGCAACTAGATGGCAGCGTGTGTGTGCAAAGTATCAGATTGATCATTGAAGCGCTGCAATACTGGGACTATTTTGTATCAAGTCTGCCCAAATGTGCCGAATTGGTCAATTGAGATACATTTCCGGGTACATAACTATAGAGAACATACAAAAATTATATGGTAATACAAAATGTGTTTACACACTCCCAGGAATGTCACACATGATGGATCATTAGCTTATACACTAACTTTTACACATCTAGATGGCCGGGCACATCTATAAGCCAGTTCCCTATATTTGAATATAAAAATTGATTTTATCAAACAAAACTATGCTACATTTTATCTCAAAGACCCTTAGGATTACAAATCAGAGCAAGATAACTGAATGCAAGTACATTATTTACCTTCAGAGGTGAATGTATCAAACCAGTTGCCGTGATATCGCTTTTGTTGTTGTGCACTCTCCTCAAACAATAGCATGGTCTTTTTCACTGTAAATAGCTACTGTAAATTGGACAGTGCAGTTAGATTAACAAGAATGTGCTTTCTGCCCATATAAGATATGTCCATGTCCTGGAATGTTTAAGTGTTATTATAACAGTCATGCTAATCACATTAGCGCACGCTAGCTCAACAGTCCCGCATATGGGACACCGATCCCATAGAGGTTAATATTCATGTTGTTTGTGGAGTAATAAACCTTTTGGGTTATAAAATACATTTATTCTCTCAAAGGATTACAATTAAAGGATTGGACAATTATGGCAGTTTAATAAACAACTCATGAGACAAAATAATGTGTACACCTGTTTATTGGACAACAAACCACAAAATCATTACTCAATATTTATGAACCAACAAATAACTAATACTCATTTTACAGCAGCAAAATAATCTCCACAAGTATTTGACTTCACCATAAATCAAGTTTTCAGTTAGATGCTGACACTATGGGGTAGCATTTTGGGTTTCAGGTGATGTTTGTAGATTTAACAGGTGATCCGAGCACACCGGGGGCAACCTGTTTCACATGCTAGATCGCTCCAGCGCTTGTCCACCTTCAGAGGAAACACGGAACAGAAATTAACTCGATGTAGAGTGTGTATCAGACTGGTGAGTTGTTGAAGTGCTGTGAATAAAGTGTTAATTTGGATACTGGATAGTGAATGATAGTGGGCTTACTGTACCTCCAGAAAAGTTCATCACAATACATGGCTCCTCTGCCACCATTGTTGTTGGGCTTCCTTGATCAGCTCTGCAATCGAACTTGGACCCATCACTCCAGAACCATAGCCTGTCCTGTGGGGAAGAAGCGAGGTCCCAGAATGAAAGAAATCCCACTGTGTTAGTGGATACTGGAGCTATCTGACACTCTTAGAAAATGGGTTCAAAAGTGTTCCCTGGCTGTCCCCATAGGAGAATCCTTTTGCCTCCATGTAGAACCCTTTTGGAAAAAGGTTATTCAAAGGGTTCTCCTCTGGGGGAAGCTAAATAACTGTTTTGTAGGCTAGATCCAAGACTATTCCACTAAAACCCCACTGTGTGCAGTGAACACTGATCTATCTATCCTACAAACTAGCCTCACTATACCCCGTGTGTTAGTAAATACTGATCTATCCTACAATATGTGCTTCCATTAAATATTAAGTCTGGGGTGTGAAGACATGCAATCAATGAAAAATATATATAAATTATTGATTTTGAAAATGTTGTATAATATTTATTTAAATATAACCCACCGTGTGTTAATGGATACTGCAGTGGCCATCAATCAATGACTCCCAACCAAACTTACTGTGCTTCAGCAAATGTTACAAAAACAATGAATATATGTTGCCGTAAGAGTTGTGCAAGGTTTCTCAAATCTAATAAAAATGTTTCACAGCTGAATGGATATCAAATGTGCTTCGCATTAAGTATTAACTTGGGTGAGAAGACACAGCAATCAATGAAAAATATATATAAATGATTGATTTTGGGAAATGTTGTATAATATTTATATTAAATTTGATTATGTAGATGAGTAGGAAAAGAAATCTAATGTAACTTAGATTTAATTTAAGGCAGCAACATGTGAAGACTGTGCAAGGGGTGAGGTAGACGTTCCTCAGCGACTGTATCAAGAGAATGCTCCGTCATTCCTACGGCTTCTGGAGCTGACGGACTCACTAAACACAAATTCTGAATTTGTACATGGTACATGTGTCAACATATGTGAAAACCTGCGGAAGCACAGTTCCCGCCCAACCCAGTCAAAACTGTTCGCTGCTCTGGCACCCCTAATGGTGGAACAAGCTCCTCACTACGCCAGGACAGCGGAGTCACTGACCACCTTCCGGAGACACTTGAAACCCCACCTCTTTAAGGAATACCTGGGATAGGGGATACATGTAATCCTCTATCCCCCCCCACCCCACCCGCCACAAAAAAATATATATATATATATATATGTGTATATATATAAAATAAATGAATATTACAAATATACTCTAAAAATAATAATAATAAAAAAATAAAATCAACAACAAAAATATAAAAACAATATAAAAAATTTAAATAAAAATTACAAATTGGTAAAGTGGTTGTCATAAGGTGAATGCACCAATTTGTAAATCGCTCTGGATAAGAGCTAAATGACGTAAATGTAAATTTAAAACGAAGAAGCATTTTTTAGGACCTTTCTCCTTATCTAAACCACAGATCATAGAAACCGTTTTCACATATGTAGACACTGGTATGGTGCTGGAGATTGGGAACATCAGGTTGGAAAAAGTCGGAGGAATTGTCCTTCAAGTAGAATTTACTGGGTGACTTTCTACTTTACTTGGAGTCATTTTCTATGAAGGTATCTTAGCTGAGACTCAAGTATGATAATTGGGTACCTTTTTCCAGCATTACCCCCACAGCACAAACCCTCCAATCCAGGTGGGAGAGTTTGCCTTTGGAAAACACCACCCCTGTAGAATTTGCGCCTCCTCGGAGCTATGCACAGATGGCAGGTTTGCTCCAAGGGGAAATACAATGCCGCTAGAGAAAGCAAGTAGAAAGGGACAAAAGCTTAATGTGGCGCTAGTCAAGTTGTCCAGTCTTTGTGAGAATTTGTTTTCTGGATCTACACATATCAAATATTGTCCGTCGCAACTAATGCTTTTTTCAACAGGCTCTTTGAGGTGTTAGTTTATCTCTGTCTTGACACGTGTCCTTTGGGTTCCATTATACAGGTGTCCTGACTCCACAATGAAATAAATTATTCCAAACCTATAGAACCTCCCAATTAAACAATAACTTAAAGGGGAGGTTCAGTATTTTACATGAGGCATGCAGTGCCTGTTAAAAAAAAAAAAAGCCTAATCATCTTCCACCGCCAATCAAGAAAGCGAAGTTGATTTTAATTGAACTTCACCCTTTAAATTCACAGTAGAAGGTAAGCGTGATACAGTACTCTGCTTGGCCAATGTCCTTGTGTTTGATAAACAGAAGCAGTGTGAATCATATTTGGTCCAGCCTGAGCCGACATGGTTTCACTGCTAAAAGTCCATCTGTAGGGAGAAGACTACCGACTATAGAGGAGAGACTGACAAATCACCTTGCATCATAAATAATTACTCAATATTATTTACATATCAGTCAACACACAACAAACACACACACCTCTGCTACATTTAAAATACAGAAAGAATGAATAATGTAAAGTTTGAGGTGGACTTTCGCGATTTAGCGCCTCCCAAAGCAAAGGCAGCGCTGGAAGCAGAAGAACGGCCAACATGGCTATGGTGATAGTCTCCCGAGAGAGGGAGAGACACACAGACAACAAAGAGACGAGAGAGAGAGCCACACACCAACTCAGATACTCAGGAGTGTAGGGCCTCCTGTAGCTCAGTTGGTAGAACATGGCGCTTCAACGCCGGGGCTGTGGGTTCGATTCCACCGGGGGCCAGTACGAAAATGTATGCACTCACTAACTGTAAGTCGCGCTCTGGGATAAGAGCGTCTACAAAATGACTAAAAATACGGTGCAGTGTTCCAACCTTTCTCAAGTACCCCTCAGCCATTCCACTGACAGATGGATTTCAGTACTATCACAATAGATTTGACTAATGAACAATAGATTAACCTAGTACACAGGAATATGCATGCTTTCAAATGTTACCTGCCTATGTAGTGACTACCTGACCAGGGTCCCCAGTACACTACATAGGAAGAGCCCACTGGCCACAAAGGTAATATGGTCTGGTCAAAGAAGCACACTACAAAAAGGAAAAAGGGTGTGTTTGGGATGCAGCAGAACAGTTTAAATGCACAAATGTTAAGATCTCACCTTCACAAATCTTCAGTTGTAGTTCACTTTCAGAGATCTTCAAAGGGTTACTGGGGTTCTCTCTCTGTCCTGCCTGTGAGTTGAGTTCCCCTACCTCCCACCTCTCCCATTTAAGGACCAGTCCAGTCAGACCCCTCCTCTATCTCTTTCTGTCCAGCCCAACACCTGCTGGACCTGTCCGAGATAGCTACCTGTTTGACAGGGTTGGGTTCAATTGAATGTAAGAGTAGTCATTTATATTTAAAAATGGAACTACTTTTGTAATAAATGTTGGGTCACAATATGGTTGTGGAGATTATCTTGAGCACTGGTGTCTAACTGAATGTTGTACTTAATTCTACCTAATTGGTGCTGGATGAAGACTTAGACTAAAGGCATTGTAGTGGCTTTGGAAACACGAACATATTCATAAGGAGTCAAATAATGAGTAGGAAAACGTTTCATCATCATTGGTGGATGCCACCAGATAGACTTTAGATTCAGTATAACTTTAGCCAGCAAGCTGAATTTTAAACTTTCATTTGAATTAACTGTCTTCAATTTGAATTAACTGCAACCCTGCAGTTGTCTATTAGCTCATTCTGAACTGTATTCACCCCAAACCACTGCATCAGAGATGGACTACTTCACCCCTTAGGGGCTCTACAAGGCTATGTCCAAATGGCTCCCGATCCGATGATAAGTGCACTACTTTGAACAGGGCCCATAAGGACTTCTGGTCAAAAGTGAGTGCACTATAGAGAGAGGAGGGTGTGATTTGGGAACGCTAACCATGTACTTGAGCACATGTATTATCACTGTCTTCTGTTGCTGTTTGTAACCCCCCATTTACAACTCAATTTAAAGAATCTGCTTGGTTTTTTTCCAGCGTAGTCGTGGTTTTTGCATTTACAAGACAACAATTTCCAGCAACCCTTAAGACCGTTGAGGAGTGCAAAAATAGAGAGGAGAGGAGAGGAAGAGGAGAGGAGAGGAGAGGGAGAGGAGAGAGGGAGAGGGATACGAGAGGGAGAGGGAGAGGGAGAGGAGAGAGGGAGAGGGAGAGGAGAGAGAGAGGCACATAGAGCAGGTCAACTACTTATCAGATCACTTTCCATGGGAATGATAGATCTATAACTTGGACTCTCTATCTGAAATGAATCCAGTCATACACAAACCAAATGGACCTATAAAATAAAACGCTATATACTGTATTATAGATTTAATATTCATCAATAAAAAGACATTCCTAACATCACACCCTGTAAGGCTGCTGGTCCAGTCCAGCCAGCACGGAACGTTGAAATGGAACAGGAAATGTCTGTCATTCTAATTCTCCCACAACGCTCCATTCTAATACAGGTGGGGTGAAAGGTCAATGTCTGAAGACTGAAGGGGAGATAGGTAGTAGGACCAGGGTTGTGTTGTTAGGAAGAGAGGGGGAAGAGGGAGAGGAGAGGAGAGGGAGAGGAGAGGAGAGGAGAGGAGAGGGAGAGGAGAGGAGAGGAGAGGAGAGGAGAGGAGAGGAGAGGAGAGGGGAGGAGAGGAGAGGAGAGGAGAGGAGAGGAGAGGAGAGGAGAGGAGAGGAGAGGAGGTGATGGGTCAATGTCTTAAGGCCGAAGGGGAGATGTGTGGTAGGGACAGGGTTGTGTTGTTAGGGAGAGGAGAGGAGAGGAGAGGAGAGGAGAGAGAGGAGAGGAGAGGAGAGGAGAGGAGAGGAGAGGAGGTGATGGGTCACTGCCGTAAGGCTGAAGTATTGGAGGAGAGATATGCAGTAGAACCTAGCAGCACTCTTTGGGAGGGAGATGAGGGGATGAGAGGGAGTGGAGAGAAGGGGAGGTGAACAGCCAGCATGCCTTTCTTTGTGAAGGGGAAGCCTTCTCTCTCTCACCACACCCAGACGGTAAACATGACTTTCAGTATTTCTGGAAGAACAGGACGATGGAATAGATGGATGGAGTCTCAAAGTGAGGTGGGATGTGAAAAGAAGATAGGAGACAAATGTGAGGAGGAGAAGAGGAGAGGGGAGAGGGAGAGAGAGGAGAGAGGGGGAGGGAGAGAGAGAGGAGAGAAGAGAGAGAGGAGAGGGAGAGAGAGGAGAGGGGGGAGAGAGGGGAGAGGGGAGAGAGAGAGAGAGAGAGAGAGAGAGGGGAGAGAAGAGAGAGAGGAGGGAGGGGGAGAGAAGAGAAGAGAGAGAGAGAGAGGAGAGAGAGAGGGAGAGAGAGAGAGAGAGGAGGAGGAAGAGCAGAGAGAGAGGGGAGGGGGGGAGGGGGGAGAGGGGGGAGTGGAGAGGTAGAGAAGGAGAGAGGAGAGTGGAGAGAAGAGAGAGAATAGGGAGAGGAGAGAGGGGGGAGAGGGGGAGAGAGAGAGAGGGGAGGGAGAGAAGGGAGGAGGAGAGGAAGAAGGAGAGAGGAGAGGAGAAAGAGTTTCGATATTTCTACTATAATACACATGAGGACAACAGAGCCTGGACGACAAGAAAGAAAATTCTTTGGGCAATATCTATTATATATTGCTCCCATTGTTTTGGGAGTTATTTTTTATTGTATAGTAAATGAGCTTCAACATTCAACACATTTAGTGTTAGTAAGACAGATGGTCTTCCATCTATGGTTGTTGTATAGATGGTCTTCCTTCTAGTGGTTTGCTGCAGAACAGGATGGTCTCCCTGTCTAGCGGCTGTTGTGGATCAGGATGGTCTTCCTGTCTAGTGGTTGCTGGGGAATAGGATGGTCTTCCGTCTAGTGGTTGTTGTGAACAGAGATTGTCTTCGCATCTAGTGGTTGTTGTGAACAGGATGGTTTTGTTGTAGCAGGGTTTGAACAGGATGGTCTTCGTTGGGAGTTGTTGCGAACAGTGATGGTCTTCTGTCTAGTGGCTGTTGTGAACAAGGGATGGTCTTCCGCTCTAGCGGTTGTTGTGGAACAGGATGGTCTTCGCTGTGGTTGTGAACGGATGGTCTTCTTTAAAGACTCTGAGTGGTTGTGCTGTGAACAAGGGATGGTCTTCCTCACTCAGTGGTTGTTGTGGTCAAGGATGGCCTTCCGTTAGGGTGTGGACAGGATGGTTTCCGATGGTAGTGTTGTGAACAGGATGGTCTTCCGTCTAGTGGCGTTGGAACAGGATGGTCCTCTCGTCATAGTGGTTGTTGACAGATGGTCTCCCGCCTAGTGGTTGTTGTGAAGGATGGTCTTCCGTCTAGTGGGTTTTTGTGAACAGATGGTCTCCGGAAAGCTAGTGGTGTTGTGATCAGGATGGTTTCTCGTCCGTCTAGTGGTTGCTAGAACAGGATGGTCTCCGTCTCCAGTGGTGGGAAAGGATGGTCTGCCCAGTGGTATTAAGCTGAACAGGATGGTCTTCCATCTAGTGGTTGGTTGCGAACAGAATGGTCTTCCATAGCGGTTGCTAGTGAAAGGATGGTCTCCTACGTGTGGACAGGATGGTCTTCCGTCTAGTGTTTGCTGTGAATGGGATGAGTCTCAGTCTGCGGTTGTTGTGAACAGGATGGCCTTCCTCTAGCGGTTGCCGCACAGGATGGGCCATCTAGTGGTTGTGTGGAATAGGATGGTCTTCCATCTATGTGGTGTTGTTGTGAACAGGATGGTCTTCCATCTAGTGGTTGTTGTGAACAGGATGGTCTTCATCTAGTG